>NW_016108078.1:704766-705903 GCF_001604975.1 Cebus imitator | reverse complement strand
ATCACAGCTCACTGCAGCCTCGACCTCCCTGGGCTCAGGTGATCCTCCCACCTCAGCCTCCTAAGTAACTGGGACAACAGGCACATGCTGCCATGCTTGGCGGTAGCTTTGAATCTTGAGTGATGCAAAGATAGAAAAAAATAATTGTCCATTCATTCATTTCAGGGGTGGTGTCTGGGGTAACCCATTAATAAGTCTCACTATTATCAAGTTCCCTTGGTAGTTGAATGGCTTCTCTCTGTCCAGCCTTCCTTTTAATCTTGTGAGTTCTCTTCGCAGATTGAAATAATTTCCTTTGTCCTTAAGGTAGCCAGGGCCACTTTCTGTTACTTGCAAACAAAGTATCCTGACCAAACCCCACAGGTAACAAATTAGAAAAATGAGCCTCTTCCTCCAGATAGACACAGATTTACCAAGAGGCAGCCAGCTTGTTGAGTGGATCTTAGGTTAGAGTTCAGCCCAGATCCTACTCATCTTCTGGACTGGGCATGCTTGTGCAGTGCATAAACTGTACAGCCATACACAACAGCCAAGGCAGCACGTACAGGGGAAATGTATAAATATGGAGATGAGGCTGGGCTGGACTTCTGCCAATCTTGCCAGAATGATTTGGAGGGAAGCCTCCCAGAATAGCATGCTGAATTCTAATTAATGAAGTGTTGCAGGTTCAAGCTGGTTTGCTCTGAGTGGACCTATTAAATTACTATGTGGGCCGAAATGGCAGCTCATGCCTGTAATCCCAGCACTTTGGGAGGCCGAGGTGAGCGGATCACTTGAGCTTAGGAGTTTGAGAAGAGGCCTAGACAACACAGACAGACCCCATCTCTACAAATTTATGTCTATATATATATATATATATATATATATATATACACATATACATAAAAGCCAGACGTGGTGGCATGTGCTTGTAATCTCAGCTATCTGAGAGGCTGAGGTGGGAGGATGGATTGAGTTTCGGGTGTGGGTGGGTGTCAAGGCTGGAGTGAGTCACAATTGTGACACTGCAGTCCAGCTGGCTGACAGCAAAACCCTGTCTCCAAAAAATAAACATTAAAAAAATATACTTTTTAGGCCGGGCGCGGTGCCTCAAGCCTGTAATCCCAGCACTTTGGGAGGCCGAGGCGGGTGGATCAC
>NW_016108078.1:700625-702685 GCF_001604975.1 Cebus imitator | reverse complement strand
GTCTCAACCTCTTGATCTCGTGATCACCCACCTCGGCCTCCCAAAGTGCTGGGATTACAGGCGTGAGCCACCGCGCCCGGCCTGTGATACCTTTTTTTTAATGTCCACTCCTGCGTCAGAACTGTGGTACTTCTTTTTATGACAGCCCTAGGAAATGAATACAAACATGGATGCTCTTGTTTCCTGGTTGAACAACCAGGAAAGGCAAGGCAGAAAAGGACAGCACAAAGATTAAGACTTCAAAGTCTCATTCTGAGATTCTTAGCATGGTCTACCAACTTGCTAGTCAGGGTGGGTCCAAGGAAGCAGCAACATTACAGTTTAGGAAGGGCTGGCAGTGGCCCACACCTGTAGTACCAGCATTTTGGGAGGCTGAGGTGGGAGGATAGCTTGAGGTCAGGAGTTGGAGAGCAGCCTGGGCAACATGGCGAAACCTCATCTTTACAAAAAAATACAAAAGTTAGCCGAGTGTGGTGGCTTGTGCCTGTAGTCCCAGCTATTCGGGAGGCTGAGATGGGAGGATTGCTTGAGCCAGGGAGGTAGATGCTGCAGTGAGCCACGATCTCACCACCGCACTGCAGCCTGGGCAACAGAGTGATATTCTGCTTCAAAAGAAAAGAAAAGAAAAGAAGGCCGGGTGCGGTGGCTCACGCCTGTAATCCCAGCACTTTGGGAGGCCAAGGCAGGTAGATTGCCTGAGGTCAGGAGTTCGAGACCAGCCTGGCTAACATGGTGAAACCCTGTCTCAAAACAAATTTAAAAAATTAAATAAAAGAAAAGAAAGGCTGGCCCAAAGGAAATTCTAACATGTGCTACCACATGGACCAACTTTGAGGACATTATGGTAAATGAGATAAGCCAGTAACAAAAAGAGAAAGACTAAGCCAGGCATGGTGGTTCATGCCTATAACACCAGTACTTTAGGAAGCCAAAGCGGGAGGATCCCTTGAGGCCAGGAGTTCGAGACGGGCCTGGGCAACATAGCGAGACTTCCTCTCTTAAAAAAAAAAATGACAAAGACTGAATGATTCCATTTATGTAAGGTATGTAGAATAATCAAAATCATAGAGATAGAAAATAGAATGGTGGTTACCAGGGTGGGGGCGGAGGGAAGAATGGGGAGTCGTTTAGTGGGCACAAGATTTCAGTTTTATAAGAGGAAGACAGTTCTGGAGATGGTTGTACAGCAATGTGAATGCATTTAATGCCACTGAACTGCACACTTAAAAATGGTCAAGGTGGGGAGTATGTATTCGGGACAATTTGAATCTATGTCCCCATGAAAAAAAATGTTACAGAAAAAAATAGTTAAAATGGTAGCTTTTATATTATGTATATTTTATCACCATTAAAAAAATTTTTTTAAAGAAGGGCTGGCCTACAAAGCCACTTCTGGCCCTTGCCACCTCTCCAGCCTCATTTGACCTCCTCCCCCTCACTTTGTTCCCCAACAATCAGGGAACAATCTGTTCCCCTGGGCGTACTGTTCACCTCTGGACCTTGATAAGATGTTCTTTCTGCATGGACTGCTCCTCCCACCCTTTTGCCTAATGTCGAATGTCCCTTTCTCAAGGCAAACCTTTCCTGACACTAACGACCAGCTCAGGGCCCAACTGTACATTCTCATGGTATCCTGTACTTTTCCTTCCTAGCATTATTGCAGTTAAATACTTGTACGGTTGATTGTTTCATGTTTATATCTCCAACCAGAATGTCAGTTCCACAAAGACAGGGACTGTGTCTATTTTGTTTACCGCAATATTCTGCTAGAACAGTTAGATACTCAGTAAACATTTGCTGACTGTCTGAATAGATGACCTACTTATTGCTGGTTCAAGCTCCCCACATTCTCCACTCCAGAGCCTGTGAGCCTCAGCCTTGTGGATCCAGAAACCTGACTTTGAAGAACACACAGAGCTGATTGAAGAACACTCAGAGCTGGGCCACACAAGCAAACGGTACACTCGATTACTCCACAAAGCGTATGCCATTTAATTAATTATGGAGTGGCTGCGCGCTTGAGTAGAGGAACAGTGCCAAGACAGATGAAGACTCTTTTT
>NW_016108078.1:696243-699205 GCF_001604975.1 Cebus imitator | reverse complement strand
CTAATTTTTTGTATTTTTAGTAGAGACGGAGTTTCTCCATTTTGGTCAGGCTGGTCTCGAACTCCTGACCTCAGGTGATCCACCCTCCTCGGCCTCCCAAAGTGCTGGGATTACAGGCGTGAGCCACCGTGCCTGGCCTATTGTTGCCATATTTATGTCTATGAATACCCATTATTTAGCTCCCACATAAAAGTGAGAACGTGTGGTATTTGAATTTCTGTTCCTGTATTAATTAACTTAGGAAAATGTCCTCCAGGTGCATCCATGTTGCTTCGAAGGATATGATTTCATTCTTTTTTATGGCTGTGTAGTATTCCATGGTGTATATGTACCCCATTTTTTTAAATCCAATCCACTGTTGATGGGCATGTAGGTTGATTCCACATCTTTGCTATTGTGAATAGAAGCACACATTCTATCAATGTCAGAGTGATGTCATGTAACCTCTGGAAAACTCCACAGACTTGTGAAAGAATGAGAGTGAAAATTCAAGACAAACAACATCATGAAAAGAGTTTTGAATTTGCAGTCTGAAAGAGTCTTGTAGATCCCCAGATCATACTTGGAGAACTACTGCTTTAAATCAATCAGGACTTAGTCCTGAATCCCATAGGGGAAGAGTGGGCCCTGGAACTGACAACTTAGAAGAAGGGAGTAACTGACAAGGCCTGCTACCGTGGGGTCAGAAAGAATTCTACAAAGGCAACCAGGGTACGGTTCAGAAGAGGGAGAATTGAGTCTGGGCAAAGAACAATCAACAAGCAACATCATCAAATCCCTCTCCCCTAGACAGGCCTCCCCACACTCTACTGATTCTGTGTCTCTCCTTTTCAAGGCTGGGCACAGCTGGGCACAGAGGCTCATGCCTGTAATCCCAGCACTTTGACGAGCCAAAGTGGGAGGGTGACTTAAGCCTAGGTGTTCCAGACCAGCCTGGGCCACACAGCGAGACACCATCTCTACCAAAAATAAAAAAATAATTTTTAAAATCAAGGCTGGGCACACTTGTTTGTGGAACTATTCTTCCTTCAGATGTGTTTCTGGCCCTGATGAATCTGTGCTGGCATTTGCCCCCGTCACATTACATATTGATTTCATTAGACCAATGTTTCCTAACTAGCAGCCAGTGAAGAACCACTTTAGAATGTTTTTCAAGAACAAGTGCCACCTTGGCTATTATTTACTTATTTTTCATCTTTAAATCGACTCTATTTATTTGAAAAAGAACATTTTATTCACTACCTACCCCACTGATTGAAAGCCTCTAAGCTTCTCCAAGGAGCCGCAGGAAAACGATCCACCAGACTATTGATTCTTCATTAGAATCACATTTGTGTGTGGGTTAAATTGGCTCTAAAAGCTTTTCTGTTACATTGTCTTATCAGATGCTGTGGTCCAAGGCAAACCAAGTGTTTAAACAATGCGGTTTCTTAGAAGAGTTCCCATTCCTAGAAGGTCAAACCAAGCTCTTAGGCCATCATTAGTGCATCTGGGGCAGGACAAAAGAGGAAGTTTTAAATTCCTTTGTTTTATGTTTCCCCTCCAAAATGAATGCCCAAAAAGAAAGCTGCAAGTGTAACGCCCCTTTTTCCTGCTGCCCCTCCCCCTCAGCCCCTCCAGCGGGTGGGTCTTTTTCCGGCCTCAGTGGTGGGAGGCTTCAGCGTCTAACAGCTGCGGATTTCCAGACCCTGAGAGTTTGATCATCGTTAAGCGTGGGGTGGGGGAGGAAAGGTAGAGTGAGAATGAGGAGGATAGGGAGCCTAGGGCACTGAAGCTGAGGCAGGGGGACAGAGGGCAGAGAGGAGAGGTGCAGACAGACCCAAAGATCAACCCATCAAAGGGAGGAAGAAGAGAGACAGCAAACAGTAATCTGCGTCACAGAGAGAGGCGAGGAGGGAGAAAACGTCAGAGAAAAACAAAGGGAAGGAAAGACAGATAAAAATAAGAAAAGAAAGGGGAAAGAAAAGTGGGTGGAACAGTCTCCTCTAACCCTCCTGGGGAAGGATCACAGTGATCTGAGTACCACCCAACTAAACTTTTTTTTTTAATAACTTTTTTTTTTTTTTTTTTTTTGGGGGTTTTTTTTTGTTTTTTTTTTTTTTTTTTTTTTTTTTAAAGAGACAGCCTCTGTCACCCAGGCAAGAGTATAGTAGCATGATGATAGTTCAGTACAGCCTCGAACCCCCAGGTTCAAGCAATCCTCCCATCTCAGCCTCCAAAAGTGTTGGTCTTACAGGCACAAGCCTCCATGCCCAACCAAGATGGACAGTCTTGAGTGATATTTGGCTGATGAAACAAAATGAAACAGTGGTGATTGGAATATTCCTGTCTCTGACCCTGCATCTCTATTAAGGTTGTTGGTTGTGAACAGCAGAGATCAACTCTGGCTAGAGAATTATTGGATGACTATTAAGTGCTTGTAGAACCCATGTGTGGCTGGAGGACCAGGCTTCATACAGGGCAGGAAATAAAGGGAGCTGTAGGAATAAAGAATGAACAGCTTGGACCTGGCACGGTGGCTCACTCCTATAATCCCAGCATTTTGGGAGGCTAAGGTGGGTGGATCACTTGAACCCAGGAGTTCAAGACCAGCTTGGGCAACATAGTGAGACCCCGTCTCTACAAAAATTTATTAAAAAATAGCCAGGCATGGTGGTGTGTGCCTGTAGTCCCAGCTACTCGGGAGGCTGAGGTAGGAGAATTGCTTGGCCCCTGGGAGGTCAAGGCTGTGGTAAGCTGTGATTGCACCACTTCATTCTAGCCTGGGTGACAGAGCAAGACCCTAGCTCAAACAAATAAAAATTCAGGGAGTACATGTGCAGGTTTGCTACCTGGGTATATTTAGTGATGCTGAGATTTGGGGTATGATTGATCCTGTCACCCAGGTACTGAGTATAGCACCCAATAGTTGGTTTTTCAATGCTTGCCCCCTCCCTCCCCCCAGTAGTCCCCAGTGTCTATT
>NW_016108078.1:692656-694430 GCF_001604975.1 Cebus imitator | reverse complement strand
ACAGGGTTTCACCATGTTGGTCAGGCTGGTCTTGAACTCCCGACCTCAGGTGATCCGCCCACCTTGGCCTCCAAAGTGCTTGGATTACAGGCGTGAGCCACCACGACCGGTCCCATCTAGAGTTTTTATACTTGCTTTTTCTTTTGCCTAGATTTATTTTCCTCCAGATATCCACAGCACTGATTCCTTATGCCTCAGGTCTCAGCTCAAATGTCATCTCTTTAAATAGGCCTTCCCCAACTACATTTAATGCTGTCTTCCCCACCCCACCCCCATGTACCGCTCTTGCTTTTTCCTGTTTTATTTTCTTCACAGAACGTGTAACTATCTGAATGTGTTTATTTATTATCTGTGTTGCCCACCGGAATGTAAGCTCATAAGAGCCGAGAACAGGTCTGTCTTGTACAGTATTGTATCACAGCATCTAGAAGAGTGCCTGACCCAAAGCAGGTACTGAATAACTTTTTGCTGAATGAATGAATCTATGACTTTTCTCTGATAACCAGAAGTGCAGCCTTGGCTAGGGGGTCTTCTGTGATAGACTCACACACACTGGGGAATAAAGCTGATACTTGGGGAACAGATTTAGGATGTCCTAGGTTTTATGAGTCCCACAATAGAGCCCAGAGCACAGGATCTTTTGTCATGACCTGGAGGAATGGGAAGGAAAAAGTATTTGTGATATCATTGAAATTGTAGGGAAGTCTTCCAAAATTTCTTCCATCATTGCATCAAAGTCCTAAGAGTGAGCCAAATTTGGGTGAAGTGCCCATACCGTGTCTATACCAGGGATCAGGTAAAGAAAATATCTTGCCCCTTCAGCTTTTGTAATGGGAGCCAGCAGTGGGAAGCAGGTGTTAGGAATTCCTCTCCTGCCAAGACTACACACAGTGGAAAGTATGAAATTGGATAGCCCCGAAAAGAACAACTGTCATGTTTTCAGGCGGTGAAGTGGCAGCCTCAGTCTGACAACTTCCATGAGGAAGTAGAAGGGGGATGCTGAGGTTCCTAAAGGTATTGACTGGCATGGCCATCTTCGCAGGCAACACAAAGCCAAAGCCACGTCAAGTTAAAACTGGTCAAGTAATATTTACCTTTATTTACTTATTTTTTTAATTAAATACCTAATACAACGTAAGGTTAAGTAACAGTTATGTCCTTTTGTGAGAAGCAAGAAGGCTATAGAGTCCATCTGTCACAAAGTTGAAAATGGATCTCTTCTGGAGGAATTTTTCTTTAAACATTTTTCATTTTAAAAATCCTTCAAAATTGTTAAAAATCCTGAATAACTTTGGGCAGAGCACTTTAAAAACAATAAAAATGAAATATTTTTTTCTTTTTTGGGTTAGGGTCTGGCTCTGTCATTCTGGAGTGCAGTGGCACGATCTTGACTCACTGTATCCTCCACCTCCAAGGCTCAAGCCATCCTCCCACCTCAGCCTTTCGAGTAGCTGGGCGACCACAGGCATGTGCCACCATGCCCAGCTAATTTTTGTACTTTTTGTAGAGACAGGGTTTTGCCCTGTTGCCCAGGCTGGTCTTGAACTCCTGAGCTCAAGCAATCTGCCTGTCTCAGCCTTCCAAGTGCTGGGATTACAGGCCTGTAGGAAATAAGAATAAATAAAATGTTCCTCTTTAAAGTTTTCCTCCTAGTTCATTACCAATAAATAATAGTTTCTTCAAAGGTTAATTTACTTTAAAGCTTTTGCTAATAATCTTAAAGTAGCTGTTAGTCATAATAAAGAAGTAAGTGCATTCCGAGTTCTTAGTTCTT
>NW_016108078.1:689497-691221 GCF_001604975.1 Cebus imitator | reverse complement strand
AAAAAAAAAGAAAGAAAGAAAGACTGGGATTAGAGACTCTCCCTTGAGCCAGCGCCTGTAGTGCAGCCTGATGAGACTCTAGAGAATCCAGTTCAGCTGTGCCCAGAATCTTGACCTATAGAAACAGACAATAAATGTGTGTTGTTTTAAGCCACAAAATTTATGGTGATTGGTTAAACAGCAATAGAAAACTAATACAATCAGGCCGGGTATGGTGGCTCACGCCTATAATCCCAGCATTTTGGGATGCCAAAGTGGGCAGATCACCTGAGGTCAGGAGTTTGAGACCAGCCTGGCCAACATGGCAAACCCCCGACTCTACTAAAAATACAAAAATTAGCCAGTCATGGTGATGAGCGCCTGTAATCCCAGCTACCCAGGAGGCTGAGGCAGGAGAATCACTTGAACCCAGGAGGTGGAGTTTGCTGTGAGCTGAGCTCTAACCACTGTACTCCAGCCTGGGCGACAGAGTGAGACTCCATCTCAAAAAAAAAGAAGAAAAACTAATACACTCATACTCCTTAGTTAGTGGTCTAATCATCAACCTAGACATGGTACCACATGGGAATAATAATAGCACTTTTCTCATAAAGCTGTTATAGGGATACCATTAGTTTAATTTTGTAAAGGGCTTAGAACAGTCTGTGGTACATACATGAGTGTTTTTAGGCTGTTTCTTGCTGAAGGATGGTGGTCCCATCTTCATCACAGTAACTTCCACATTTACACTGTTGAGACTTGCTTATGATGTTCATTTAGCCATCTCTGCAGATTTCACAGGTTTCTGGACCATTCCTTACACTATTTGGCATATCATGGAGCATCTTGCCTGGAGGACAATGCTATTTAATTTAGCTATTTCCGCAAGACCCTTTTATTTATTTCTGTCTTTTTTTTTCCCCATTTTTGTTGTGATAAAATACACATAACACAAGATTTGCCATTTCAAAGTATTCAAGTCAGTGATGTTAGGTACAACCATTATCATGCTCATCACCTCAAACGGAAACCTCATGCCCCTTAAGCAATCACTCCCCACTCCCTCCTCCCCTCAGCTGCTAAAACCACAAATATGTTTTCTGTCTCTATGAGCTTGCCTATTCTGAATACTTCATATAAATGGAATCATATAATATGTGGCCTTTCACGTCTGGCATCTTTCATGCCACACGTTTTCAAGGTTTATCCATGTTGTAGCGTGTGTCAGTGCTTCATTGCCTTTCATGGCTGAATTATATTCTATTGCATGGACATACATTTTGTTTATCCAAGTCAGTTCATAGACATTTGAGATGTTCCTACCTTTTGGCTTTTGTGAATAGCGCTGCTGTGAATACTCATGTGCAAAATTTTGTTTGAACATGTACTTTCAATCATTTTGGGTATGTACCTAGAAGTGGAATTGCTGGATCATATGATAATTCTTTTTAACCTGTTGAGGAACCCAAACTGTTTTCCACAGTGGCTGCACCATTTTACATTAACACCAGCAACGTACAGGGGTTCCTGTTTCTCCATATCATCACTAATAATTGTTCTGTTTTGTTTGTTTGTTTTTATAGCCATCCTAGTGGGTAGGAAGTAATATCTCATTGTGGTCGTGAGTTACATTTCCCCATGACTAATGATGTTGAGAATTTTTTCATGTGCTCATTGGCCATTTGTATATCTTCTTTGGAGAACTGTCTATTCAAACCTGTTGCCCATTTTTTTTTTTTTTTTTT
>NW_016108078.1:686371-688642 GCF_001604975.1 Cebus imitator | reverse complement strand
AAAAAATTTTTTTTTTGCAGATACGAGGTCTCACTATGTTGCTCAGGCTGGTCTCTTGGGCTCAAGCAACTCTCTCGCCTCAGCCCGAAAAGTGCTGGGATTACAGGCATGAACTACTGCACCCAGCCCATTTTTAGTTGGGTTGTTTATCTTTCTGCTGTTGAGCTGCAGGAGTTTGTTATATATTCTGGATACTAGTCCCTTATCACATATATGATTTAAAACTATTTTATCCCACTTTATGGGTTGTCTTTTTACTTCCTTTTTTATTGTAATAGAGATAGAGTCTCTGTCACTGAGGCTAGAATGCAGTGGTGCAGTCATAGCTCACTGTAGCCTTGAACTCCTGGACTCAAGCAATCGTCCTGCCTCAGCCTCCCAAGTAGCTGGGACTACAGGCACTTCTAGGCTCAAGTGATCCTCCCACGTTGGCTTCCAAAAGTGCTGGGATTATGGGTGTCGGCCACCGTGCGTGGCCTCCACCTCTTCTTGATTATTCCATTTGCCTCTTTCACTCCAATTTCCTCTTCCAGTCCACCTGCTACAATGGCCACTGCCCGCTGTGTCCTGGAAAATGTTTAACAGACTCTCTAGAAAAAAAGAAACTCGACTTTGTAGCATTTGCTGATTTCTCTAGTGTAAATATTCACATTATGACCAATTTCAAACCACTAACATTATGTCGGTTAGCTTGCAAAATGTCTGACATTTTAACAAATGTTTTTCTAGGGAGTTGGTAGAAGCCAGCTCCAGAAAATCACTGACACAGCTGAATCTTTGTAACATGCAAATTTACCAGGCCACTCCCCTGGTTAAAACCTTTCCATTTTCATCTGTGGAATGAAACTGGAAAAAAAAAAAGCAAAATCTTTTTGATGACTCTCCCTCTCCCACAGGATAAATACCCAAGTTGTTTAGCCCAGCATTCACATTTCTTTGTGATTTACCCACTATGGATTTTACCATTCTCAGCTTACAAACGACCCAAACCACCACCCTGATGCCCCGCCCATCTTGAAGGGCTCAACTTTTTTTTTTTTTTTAGACGGAGTCTCTCTCTGTCGCCCAGGTTGGAATGCAGTGGTGCAATCTCGGCTCACTGCAACCTCTGCCTCCCAGGTTCAAGCGATTCTCCTACCTCAGCCTCCCGAGTAGCTGGGACTACAGGCGTGTGCCACCACACCCAGCTAGTTTTTGTATTTTTAGTAGAGACAGAGTTTCACCATGTTGGCCAGGCTGGTCTCGAACTCCTGACTTCATGATCCACCTGCCTCGGCCTCCCAAAGTGCTGGGATTACAGGCTGAGCCACCACGCCCAGCTGGCTCAACATTCTTGTATTCAGCAGGTTGTTTTTTTCACACCTTTGTATCTTTTCTCTTGCTTCTCTCTGTACCTGGTGAACACCTATTTATTTTTCCAGACTCATCTGATGCCCTCAGGTAGAACTAGACATTTCCATGTTGAAATACATTGAGACATCTGTCATAGCACCTGCAACTCCTTGCAGCATCTGTTCCTTTATGTTTCTTTCTCTGATACCAACCTGTGAAGCTACTTGAGAATGGACAGTCTCATTCATCTCCCTAACGCCTTAGACCACAGCCTGGTCTATGATACCATTTAATAAATAGTTATCAGAGGAAAGTAGATGTGGACTAAGACTTGAGGAGGAGTTAAGAGCTGGCTAAACAGAGGAAATTGCAGGTGAGAGAACAATGTATGCAAATATGCAAAGGTATAAGCACACTCTCCAGCTCCCTGGAAGGGAAGGTGTGTGTATGTCCTTGAGGAGTTTTAAAAATCTTCCTTTGAATAAGTAGATGAAAAGGTGAATTGTGAGCCTATCACACTGTGGACATCAGTGATGATTAATAGCAGCAAGTACTGGCCGGGTGTGGTAGCTCACGCCTGTAATTCCAGCACTTTGGGAGGCCAAGGGGGGGGGGCCAGATCACCTGAGATCGGGAGTTCGAGACCAGCCTGACCAACATGGAGAAACCCCATCTGTACTAAAAATACAAAAATTAGCCGGGCATGATGGTGCATGCCTGTAATCCCAACTACTCGAGAGGCTGAGGCAGGAGAATCGCTTGAACCTGGGAGGTGGAGGTTGCGGTAAGCCAAGATCATGCCATTGCACTCTAGCCTGGGCAACAATAACGAAACTCCACCTCAAAAAAATTAATAAATAAAATAGCAGCAAGTACTATGATACTTTTCCTCCCAAACCCCTGCCTAATCTGCCAATGGTACAGGAAGCATGCTGCTTT
>NW_016108078.1:674834-684295 GCF_001604975.1 Cebus imitator | reverse complement strand
TGAAACTCCATCTCAAAAAAAAAAAGAAAAAAAAAAGTTAAATAAATACATATCATACTGGATTATTCCTAATTTACAACACTCTTAAGTGTTAGTAAAACAATTACTTGTAAAAACATTTACTAAAACCTCTCAAAACAAGGGTTTAATGACCAGAGACTTGACAGCAAATAATACTAAGACAATTGGTTATATATAAGAGAAAAATCAATAGGCTGGGGACGGTGGCTCATGCCTGTAATCCCAGAATTTTGGGAGGCCGAGGTGGGTGGATCACTCGAGGTCAGGAGTTTGAGACCAGCCTGGCCAACATGGTGAAACTCCATCTCCGCTAAAAATATAAAAATTAGCCGGGCTTGGTGGTGGGTGCCTATAATCCCAGCTACTCAGGGGGCTGAGGCATGAGAATCACTTGAGCCTGGGAGACAGAGGTTGCAGTGAGCCAGGATCATCCCACTGCACTCCAGCCTGGGTGATAGAGCGAGACTGTCTTGAGAAAAATAAAATTTCATCCTTACACTAACTATATCATATTCAAAAATCCAGCTCCAGGCTTATTAATCACTTAAAAATAAAGGCAAAACTTTGAAAAAGAAACAAAAAATAGCAGCCCCTGACATTCAGAAACTGGCTTAACACTCAGAGGTAGGCTATGTTATTCTCCTATTTAGACATAAACAATCTCACAGAATATCAACCTCAAACAAGTTTACTCTGAGACCATGAAAAAATGAGACAAATCAAGGTCACTTCATAATTTTGTCTAAGCACTGTGCCATCCACAGTATACCAGATGACCCCTCTCTGGCCCAAAATAAGTGACTGTTATTTCTTTACCAATTTCAACTTTATCTTCACAATATTTTCCCCTCCCTATAGATAAGATTTATTGAGATATACAATCATGGAACTGTCCCCGCTTTCTGAGATCATTCAACCTAGACTAAACTACAACTATCTTAGACCCTCCTCCAAATCACCAAACTGAAGTCCAATAAAAGTTTCCTTCTAACGTGACCTTACTGAGAAACCCCTTGATTGCTCATGGTACAATGAGTAATAAACCCAACTTGTTCAAGTATGTCCATACTCAGTTCGGGTCTCTTACTGGTTGTCTTTGGCTGGAGGGTATTGACAACTTCAAAATCTTTAGAGGAAGATACTGGAGAATGCTGTAGATCCCCCTATCTATGGAGGGTACATCCCATTGTGACATAGGCAGTCTCTGAGATGGCACCAATGATCCCTTTCTCCTGATATTCACACGCTTGCATTATTCCTTCTCCTTGGGAATGGACTGGATGTAGTGATTTGCTTCTAACGTATACAATAGGGCAGAAGTGACAGGATGGCCCTTCTTAGGTTAGATCACATCACAAAAACATGGTGTTTTCCGTCTGCAAAGTCTCTCGCTCTCTCTCTCACTCTCTCTCTCCCTCTCTCGGATTGCTCACCCTGGAACTCAATTTCCACATCACGAGGCAGATCTATACAGAGACACCCAAGACAAGACACCAAGGTTATTAACCATCGCCTAAGTGAGTTTGGAAGTGGCTTCTCCTTCACTCAACCCTTCAGGTGAG
Source organism: Cebus imitator (assembly GCF_001604975.1). NCBI lineage: Eukaryota > Metazoa > Chordata > Mammalia > Primates > Cebidae > Cebus > Cebus imitator. The sequence continues at coordinate 682,712 of NW_016108078.1, read as the reverse complement.
ACCACAGCCACTACGTTTTCAGCTAATTTGTAACTTGTTGATAATAAGACCTGATCTCATATAGACGACATTAAAATTAAGAGCTTTAAAACTGAACTCATAGAGAGTAGAAGGATGGTTACCAGAAAATGGGAAGGGAGGGCGGCTGGAAGGGGAGGTGGGAATGGTTAAAAAAATAGAAAGCATGAGTAAGACCTACTACTTGATAGCACAATAGGGTGATTATAGTGAATAATAATTGTACATTTTTAAATGACTTAAAAGTGGAGAACAATGGTTCACACCTATAATCCCAGCACTTTGGGAGGCTGAGGTGGGTGGATCACCTGAGGTCAGGAATTCTAGACCAGCCTGAGTAACATTGTGAAACCCTGTCTCTACTAAACACGCAAAATTAGTTGGGTGTGGTGGTGCATGCCTGTAATCCCAGCTACTTGAGAGGCTGAGGCAGGAGAATCACTTGAACGCTGGAGGCAGAGGTAGCAGTGAGCCAAGATTGTGCCATTGCACTCTAGCCTGGGCAACAAGAGTGAAACTCCATTTCAAAAAATAATAATAAAATGAAATAAAATAGAGGGTAATTGGGTTGTTTGTAACTCCAAGGATAAATGCTTGAGTGGATGAATACTCCATTTGCCATGATGTGCTTATTTCACATTGTATGCCTGTATCAAAACATCTCATACACTCCATAATATATATACCTACTATGTACTCACAGAAATTTAAAAATTAAAAAATTGGCCGGGTGCGGTGGCTCATGCTGTAATCCCAGAGCTTTGGGAGGCTGAGGCGGGTGGATCACGAAGTCAGGAATTTGGCCAACATGGTGAAACCCCATCTCTACTAAAATTACAAAAAATTAGCCAGATGTGGTGTCAGGTGCCTGTAATTCCAGCTACTCGGGAGGCTGAGGCAGGAGAATTGCTTGAATTCAGGAAGCAGAGGTTGCAGTGAGCCAAGACCATGCCACTACACTCCAGCCCGGGCAACGCAGCGAAATTCCATCTCAAAACATTTAAAATAATTTTGGTTCATCACAAAAACATGTAATTAAAGTGAAATTGGGCTGGGTACGGTGGCTCACACCTATAATCTCAGCACTTTAGGAGGCCAAGACAGGCGGTTCGAGACCAGCCTGACCAACATGTAGAAACCCCGTCTCTACTAAAAATACAAAAATTAGCTGGGCATAGTGGCAGGCGCCTGTAATCTCAGCTACTCGGGAAGCTGAGGCAGGAGTATCGCTTGAACCCGGGAGGCAGAGTTTCCAGCAAGTCGAGATTGTCCCATTGCACTCCAGCCTGGCAACAAGAACAAAACTCTGTCTCCAAAAAAAAAAAAACCTAAAACTAAAACAAAAACCTAAAATCACAGAGCTGTAAACTGGAAGACAATATTTGCAATGCACATGATTGACAAAGGACTGGTATCCAGAATATAAATCAATAACTCTGATAAATCAAAATTGGAAAAAAATGACTCAATAGAAAAACGGCAAAAGACAAGAACAAGCATTTCACAGAATGGGAAACATAAATGTCAAATAAACATACGAATGAATGCTCACCCTCATTGGTAGTCAAACCAATGCAAATTAAGGCCAGGCACAGTGGCTCATGCCTGTAACTCCAGCACATTGGGAGGGCCAGAAGCTCAAGAACAGCCTGGGCAACATATCGAGACCTCGTCTCTACTAAAAAATAATTTTTCTAAATGGCCAGGTGCAGTGGCTGACACCTGTAATCCCAGCACTTTGGAAGGCAGAGGTGAGCAGATCACTTGAGGCCAGGAGTTCGAGACCAGCGTGGGCAACATAGTGAACCCCCGCATCTCTACTAACAATACAAAAATTAGCTAGGTGTGGTGGGGGGCGCCTGTGATCCCAGCTACTCAGAAGGCTGAGGCACGAAAATCGCTTGAACCCAAGAGGCAGAGGTTGCAGTGAGCTGAGATCATGCCACTGCACTCCAGCCTGGGCAACAGAGCAAGACTATGTTTCAAAAGAAAAAAACAAAAAAGAAGAAAAGAAAATCAGCTGGATGTGGTGGAATGCACCTGCAGACCCAGCTACTCTGGAGGCTAAGACAGGAGGATCACTTTAGCACAGGAGATGGAGGCCGCAGTGAGCCAAGATTGTGCCATGTACACCAGCCTGGGTGACAGCATGAGACCTTATCTCAAAAACACACACATAAACCCCGAAACAATGCAAATTAAGACTTAGTGAGGTATTATTTTTTACTTGTTGGATTGCCAAAGTTTAAAAATCAGCCAAAGCCAAGTTATAGGAAGAGAAATACTTACATAGTGTTGGTGGAAATATAAACTGGAATAAGCAGTTCAGAAACATTTTGGCACTACCTAATAAAGTTGGGCATACACAAATTCTAAAGCCCCACCATTCAAATCTTAAGGATATGCCCTGGGAAAAAGTCTTTCTCATAGCAATACTAGTGGTAATAGTAAAAAGAAGGCAGGCCGGGAGCAGTGGCTCACACCTTTATCCCAGCAGTTTGGGAGGCCGAGGCAGGCGGATCACCTGAGGTCAGGAGTTCAAGACCAGTCTGGCCAACATGGTGAAACCCTGTCTCTACTAAAAAAACAAAAATGAGCTGGGCATGATGGCAGGTGCTTGTAATTCCAGCTACTCGGGAGGCTGAGATGGGAGAATCGCTTGAACCCGGGAGACGGTGGTTGCAGTGAGCCAAGAATGTGGCACTGTGCTCCAGCCTGGGCGGCTGAGCGAGACTCTGCCACAGGAAAAAAAAAAAAGTTTTGAATTAGCTGGCCATGGTGGCACACACCTCTAGTTCCAGCTACCCAGAAGGCTGAGGTGGGACTGCTGAGGTGGCCTGAGGCGCATTTGAACCTGGAAGGTCGAGGCTGCAGTAAGCTGTGTTCATGCCACTGCACTCCAGCCTGGGCAACAGAGTGAGACCCAGTCTCAAATAAATAAAATAAAAAATAAATTAGGAGTATTTTAAACTTCATATTATGAAAATTAAGAGCATTTTTTACATCTAATGAAAGCAACAAAGTTCACTTTGTTTTAATGGAAAGGAAAAATACAGAAGGAAGAAAAGTTTGGTGAGCTCCTAAGAGGATCAAGAAAAGAAATACAATTCGGGGGGGGAAAAACCCTTCCATTTTAAACCATGTTATTATTTTAATCCTAGATCATTCAGGAAGCTATGCTGGCTAAAACTGGAATTTATTAAGAAGATTACACCTTCACCTGCAGTTCACATCAAATAATTTCCATCTGTGTTCCATGATTACATCTTTAAATAGTTTTTAATGATTCCCTTTCTCAATTCAGTCTCAAACGCCAGAAACTGTTACATAAAGAAGTAGATACAGGATGGGCACAGTGGCTCACGCCTATAATCCCAGGACTTTGGGAGGCCAAGGTGGGTGGATCACCTGAGGTCAGGAGTTTGAGACCGACTTGGCCAACATAGTGAAACCCCATCTCAATTAAAAATACAAAAATCACTGGGCGCGGTGGCTCACACCTGTAATCCCAGCACTTTGGGAGGCCGAGGCAGGCAGATCAAAAGGTCAAGAGATCGGGACCATCCTGGCCAACATGGTGAAACCCCGTCTCTACTAAAAATAGAAAAATTAGCTGGATGTGGTGGCGCTCGCCTGTGGTCCCAGCTACTCGGGAGGCTGAGGCAGAAGAATCACTTGAAACCAGGAGGTGGAGGTTTCGGTGAGCCGAGATTGCACCACTGCACTCCAGCCTGGCAACAGAGCAAGACTCCATCTCAAAAAAAAGAAAGAAAAATCAGCTAGGCATGGTGGTGGGCGCCTGTAATCACAGCTACTCAGGAGGCAGAGGCAGGAGAATCACTTGAACCCAGGAGGTGGAGGTTGCAGTGAGCTGAAACGGCACCACTGCACTCCAGGCTGGGCGACAGAGCAAAAGTCCATCTCATAAGTAAGTAAGTAAATAAATACATAAATAAAAGAAGTAGATACGGCTACTTCTGCTGGGGCAGGAGCGGAGAATCAATCTTTATATTCTTGGGGGCTCCCCTAACTGGCTCTGGGGTCTTATGCAATGCCAAACCTTGAGAAGGTGTTGAGAAGTATCGTTTATCCCCACAGGTTATCAGTGAGGGACATTGTTCATTCAGCATTTTTAGATTGGTAGGCTCTCTGTGGCTTCTGTGCCATGCTTGGAACACAGAAATTTCTTATAATACTTGTCGCCCCAGGCCTTGCATTCCTAGCTCCCACATTCATTAAGCAGCTATTCCTCTGTGAGCCCTTACCAGGAAGCTGTGGGAAGTCAGGCCCAGGTCCCCAGCTGACATTTCCCCGCTTCCCCCTGCCACCCAAGGGACATCTCTTTATAATCTGATGGGAGTCCCATTCTCCTTCAAACCCAATTATTTTTAAAGTGCTTGGGCTTTTAGAAAAGAAAGCATGGTCTCGGAGCAATGGCTCATGCATATAATCCCAGAACTTTGGAAGGCTGAGGCAGGTGGATCCGCTGAGGTCAGGAGTTCGAGACCAGCCTGGTCAACAGGGTGAAACCCTGTCTGTACTAAAAATACAAAATTAGCCGGGCCTGGTGGTGCGTGCCTATAATTACCCAGGAGGCTGAGGCAGGAGAATTGCTGGAACCCAGGAGACAGAGACTGCAGTTAGCTGAGATTGTGCCACTGCACTGCAGCCTGGGTGACAGACCAAGATTCTGTCTCAAAAAAAAGAAAGAAAGCTCAAATATCCTGCAAGCTAATCTGCTTTCAGCTGGGTCACATACTTCCTAAAAGGTAATAAAGCACAGAGCCTGCTATTTGCTAGAAAGGGAGAAAAAGAAACGGTAAAATACAAGGAGGGAAAAAAACCTAATATTTAAAAATATTTTCTGGAAGTTGGCAAAGATTTTTTAAATAGGACACAAAAAGTGTTAACCGTACAAGGAAAAAAATGATAAATTGGACTTGTTTGAAATAAAGAACTGCTCTTCCTCCTGCTTCAGCCAAGTAAAATGTTATCTCCTTCCTCTTCACCTTCCACCGTGATTTTGTTTCTTGAGGCCTCCCCAGCCATGCTTTCTGTACAGCCTGCAGAACTGTGAGCCAATTAAGCCTCTTTTCTTCATAAATTAAAAGAAAGAACTGCTATTTAACAAAATATACTATTTAACAAAAGAGAGTAAAAAGGCAAGACATAAAAAGGGAGATGTTTCAAATACATATATCCAAGGAAGGATTTGTATCCAGAATACATAATGAAGTACTACTAATTGCAAAAAGTGAAAATAATCCAATCAAAATGACTTAAAACCAATACTTCATAAAAGAGGACATCCCAATGGTGAATTAACATATAAAAAGTTGTTAAACTAAATTGGTCATCATGAAATGCAAATTAAAATTGTAACACAATACCACTACACGCCTATCACTATGGCTAGAATGGAAAAGGCTGACATACCAGGTGCTGATAGATATAGAACTTCTTGATGGGAAACATAAAATGGTCCAACCACTTTGGAAAACTGACAATAACTACTAAAGCTGGATATACAGCTGGCCCAGCAATTTCACTCCTAGATATATACCCAAGAGAAAGCCATACATATGTTCATTAATAGACACATACAAGAATGTCTATGGCAGCACCACTTATTATGGCACCAAATGAAAATTACTCAAATGGGCCGGGCGCGGTGGCTCAAGCCTGTAATCCTAGCACTTTGGGAGGCCGAGGTGGGTGGATCACCTTAGGTCAGGAGTTCAAGACCAGCCTGGCCATCATGGTGAAACCCCATCTTTACACTTCCACTTGTGCGTGAGGCGAGTGGAGCTGGAGACGAGACGAGAGGCTGAGGTCGGGTTCTGACAAGATGGCCGAGCTGCCCTGCAGGATCATCAAGGAAACCCAGCATTTCCTGGCAGAACCAGTTCCTGGCATCAAAGCAGAACCAGATGAGAGTAACGCCTGTTATTTTCATGTGGTCATTGCTGGCCCTCAGGATTCCCCCTTTGAGGGAGGGACTTTTAAACTTGAACTATTCCTTCCAGAAGAATACCCAATGGCAGCCCCAAAACATGTTTCATGACCAAAATTTATCATCCTAATGTAGACAAGTTGGGAAGAATAAATATTTTGAAAGATAAGTGGTCCCCAGCACTGCAGATCCGCACAGTTCTGCTATCGATCCAGGCCTTGTTAAGTGCTCCTAATCCAGATGATCCATTAGCAAATGATGTAGCGGAGCAGTGGAAGACCAACGAAGCCCAAGCCATAGAAACAGCTAAAGCATGGACTAGGCTATATGCCATGAATAATATTTAAACTGATCCGATCATCAAGTGTGCATCACTTCTGTTCTGCCAAGACTTCTTCCTTTTTGTCTGCATTTAATGAACACAGTCTTAGAAACATTACAGAATAAAAAAGCCCAGACATCTTCGGTCCTTTGGTGATTAAATGCACATTAGCAAATCTGTGTCTTGTCCTGATTCACTGTCGTAAAGCATGAGCAGAGGCTAGTAGTATCATCTGGATTGTTGTGAAAGGTTTAAAAGCAGCGGCCCCTCCCTGCTTTTACTCATTTCCCCCATCCTGGTTTAAGTATAAAGCACTGTGAATGAAGGTAGTTGTCACGTTAGCCGCAGGGGGGTAGGTGTATTTCTTTATTTTTTTGACGGGGAAGGTTTTATTTTAATTTTATGGGCTCTTTCCCCCCTTTTACGGTGATCTAATTGCATTGGTTAAAAGCAGCTAACCAGTTATTTAGAATATGCTCTCTAGCCAGGTCTAACTTTATTTAGACGCTGTAGATGGACAAGCTTGATTGTTTGAACCAAAATGGGAACATTAAACAAACATCACAGCCCTCACTAATAACATTGTGTCTTTGCTGTCAAGTGTAGATTCCCCCCTCCAAAAAAAGCTTGTGACCATTTTGTATGGCTTGTCTGGAAACTTCTGTAAATCTTATGTTTTAGTAAAATATTTTTTGTTATAAAAAAAAAAGAAATCCCATCTTTAAAAAAAAAAGAAAATTATTCAAATGCTTATTAATAGTAAAATGGATAAAGTGTATACTACATTCATACAATGGAATAACATAATCCAATGAGAATTAATAAACTATTTGTATACTTGATCTTAGCCAAAAGGCTGAGAAGCAAACTATTTTGACACAAAACAACGTGGAAGGCTTACAAACACAATGTTGAGTTGAAGAAGCCAGACATAAGAGTACATACTGTATGATTCCATTTATTTTTTATTATTTATTTTATCTATTTATTTTTTATTTTATTTATTAATTTTTTTATTTTAATTTTTAAAGATGGGGTTTCACCATATTGGTCAGTCTGGTCTCGAACTCCTGACCTCAGGTGATCCGCCCACCTCAGCCTCCCAAAGTGCTGGGATTACAGGCGTGAGCCAGTGCACCCGGCCAATTTTTCTTTTTTTTTTTGATACAGAATCTTGCTCTGTCACCCAGGCTGTAGTGCAATGGCACAAACACTTCATTGCAGCCTCAAACTCCTCAGCTCAAGCAGGCCTCCCACCTCAGCCTCCTGAGTAGTAGCTAGGACTACAGGCATACTCCACCATACCCCAATAATTTTTTTTTCTGGCCAGGCAGGGTGGCTCACGCCTGTAATCCCAGAACTTTGGAAGGCTGAGGTGAGCAGATCGCATAAGCGAGGAGTTTGAGACCAGCCTGGAAAACATGGTGAAACCCCGTCTCTACTAAAAATACAAAAATTAGCCAGGCATGATGGTGCATGCCTGTAATCCCAGCTACTTGGGAGGTTGAGGCACAAGAATAGCTTGAACCTGGGAGGCAGAGGTTGCAGTGAGCCGAGATTGCACCACTTGTACTGCTTGGTGACG
>NW_016108078.1:669528-672034 GCF_001604975.1 Cebus imitator | reverse complement strand
TCAACATGGTGAAACCCCGTCTCTACTAAAAATACAAAAAATTAGCTGGGCATGGTGGTGCGTGCCTGTAATCCCAGCGACTCAGGAGGCTGAGGCAGGAGATTCGCTTGAACCCTGGGAGGTGGAGGTTGTGGTGAGCTGAGATCACGCCATTGCACTCCAGCCTAGGCAACGAGAGTGAAACTCCATCTCAAGAAAAAAAAAGTAAAAATATCTGCAGCAATTATGGAAATATATTAACATATTTAATCTTAGTGGTGTATTTACACTCATTTAAACAACTACTATGTGCCAGGAACCTGGCTAAATGTAGTACATGCCATATATCTCATTTACTCCTCAACTGAGGTAGGTATCAGCTGTATCAACTTTCTTTTTTTTTTTTTAAACACGGGGTTTCACCATGTTGATCAGGCTGGTCTCGAACTCCCGACCTCAGGTGATCCGCCCGCCTTGGCCTCCAAAGTGCTTGGATTACAGGCGTGAGCCACCACGCCTGGCCTCAACTTTCAATATAAAGTCTAAGGCTTAAGATTAAATAGTTTAACCAACAGTATACATGCTACTAGATCCAGAAAGTCTAACAGCAGAGGCTAACTCTTGACCACTCTGCTTTAGGGTTTGTTGTTGTTGTTTTGTTTTGGGACAGGGTCTCGCTCTGTTGCCCAGGCTGGAGTGCAGTGGCACAATGTTGGCTCACTGCAACCTTTGCCTTCCGGGTTCAAGCAATTCTCATGCCTCAGCCTTCCAAGTAGCTGGGATCGCAGGCATGCAGCATCACGCCCGGCCTGCTTTAGGTATTTTCTGTCACCTGATTAGCCTTGTGGACTGGTGTCTGAACCCTGTAGAGAGCAGAATATGAGGAGCTAGCTGATTTTACAAGGGACCCTATAAGACACAGGCGGACAAAAGTGGACAAGATGGAACTTCTCTAGGGAAGACAGAATAATTCTAGCACCTCAAAGATTGAAAGCAGCAAGAGAGTAACCCTTGCCAAGATGCTGGTGTTTAGTGAGTGTTGGCCTCTGTTGTGAGTTGAATTGTGCCTCGTAAAAAGATATGTTGGAATCCCAACCCCCTCTCTGCCTATACCTATGAATGTGACCTTATTTGGATATAGGGGCTTTGCAGATGTAATCAAGTTAAGATGAGGTCAAACTGGATACTCTTCTCTCTTGCCCTTACATGTTGTTAGGTAGTTCAGGGGATAGAAGAAAATGACCCAAAGCCTTGGCCTATAACCTTCGCAGATTCCTGAAATAGGTATGCTGAAAGTACATTCCTGGTAACTGCACCTTCGTGTCTTTCTTCTTCTTCTTTTTTTTTGACAGGATCTCACTCTATTGTCTGGGCTGGAGTGCAGAGGCATGATCATGTCTCACTGCAGCCTCAACATCCTGGGCTCAAGTGATCCGCCTGCCTCAGCCTCCCTAGTAGCTGGGATTACAGATGTGTGTCACCATGCCCATCTAATTTTTTTTTTTTTTTTTTTTTTGTAGAGACGGGTCTCACTATGTTGCCCAGTCGGGTCTTAAACTCCTCAGCTCAAGCAATCCTCCAGCCTCAGTCTCCCAAAGTGCCGAAACCATAGACATTAGCTACTGCACCTGGCCTATTTGTTCTTTTAGAACTAGGTACCTAGTAAAGCGGAATTACAAAAAAATTATCTCAATCTCTTTGATGTCTAAAGATGAAGACTGTGAATCCAGGTGGGTTTTTTTATTATAGAAAAATCAAGGCCGGGTGCAGTGACTCACGCCTGTAATCCCAGCACTTTGGGAGGCTGAGATGGGTGGATCACTTGAGGTCAGGAGTTCAAGACCAGGCTGGCCAACATGGTGAATCCCTGTCTCTACTAAAAATACAAAAATTAGCCAGGGGTGGTGGCGCACACCTGTAGTCCCAGCTACTTGGGAGGCTGAGGCAGGAGAATCGAATCACTTGAACCCAGGAGGTGGAGGTTGCAGTGAGCCAAGATCCCACCACTGCACTCCAGCCTGGGTAACAGAACGAGACTACTCAAAAAAAAAAAAGAAAAAGGAAAAGAAAAAGAACAATCATTTGGCTAGTTCTCTTAGTTATGTAAACTGAAAGTAAGAAGGCACTCTTAGCTAAGGAATAACAACAATTTTTTTCTTTTGTTTTCTTTTTCTTCTTGAGACAGGGTCTCCCTCTGTCGCCCAGGCTAGAGTGCAGTGGCCTAATGTTAGCTCACTGCAACTTCTGCCTCCTGGGTTCAAGTGATTCTCCCATCTCAGCTTCCTGAGTAGTTGAGATTACAGGCATGAGCCACTTTACCTGGCCCCTTTTCCCTTGTATAGCAATTTTCAGAGTTCTAGAGAGCCTCAGGGAGAGAGTAGATGAATTTGCATAAGAAGGCAAAGGGAGGCCGGGTGCGGTGGCTCACGCCTGTAATCCCAGCACTTTGGGAGGCCGAGGCGGGTGGATCACGAGGTCAAGAGATCGAGACCATCCTGGTCAACATGGTGAAACCCTGTCTCTACTA
>NW_016108078.1:665060-669075 GCF_001604975.1 Cebus imitator | reverse complement strand
GAGACGGAAGGGGCCAAGAATCCAATCTCTTCTTCCATAGATCTAGAGTTTTGAAAATCTGTTGGGGTGGCAGTAAAGGACACTAGTGGTCCCAAAGAAGAAATTACCTTAGGCCAGGTACAGTTGCTCACATCTGTAATTCCAGCACTTTGGGAGGGCAAGGTGGGAAGACACAGTGAAACTCCATCTCAAAAAAAAAAAAGAAGGAAAGGAAAGGAAGGGGAAAGGGAAAGGGAAGGCACTGTGGCTCACACCTGTAATCCCAGGACTTTGAGAGGTGGAGGTGGGCAGATCACTTGAGGCCAGGAGTTTGAGACCAGCCTAGCAAACATGGCAAAACCCCATCTCTTCCAAAAATACAAAAATTAGCTGGGTGTGGTGGCACATGCCTGTAGTCCCAGCTACTCAGGAGGCTGAGGCAGGAGAATTGCTGGAACCCAGGAGGCGTAGGTTGCAGTGAGCCAAGATCCTGCCGCTGCACTTCAGCTTGCGTGACAGAGTGAGACTCTGTCTGAAAGAAAGAAAAAGAAAGAAAGAGGGAAAGAAAAAAAGAAAGAAAGAAAGCAAAAGAAAGAAGCAAGGGAGGGAGGGAGGAAGGAAGGAAGGAAGGAAGGAAGGAAGGAAGGGCTGGGTGCGGTGGCTCACGCCTGTAATCCCAGCACTTTGGGAGGCCAAGGTGGGTGGATCACAAGGTCAGGAGTTCCAGACCAGCCTGACCAACTTGGTGAGACCACCCCCCCACATCTCAAAAATAAATAAATAAATAAATAAATAAATAAATAAATAAATAAAAGAGAGATTACCTTGAAGGTAGCAAGAATCTGGGCTAATTATCTGAGCTCAACACTAGAGCCTAAGGGCTCTTTGGGGCTGGGCTGTTTCCGTTTAAATCACCAGGACTAAACCTGGCAGGTACAGTGGTGTATTTTGAGGATCAACAACAGCTGAGCATGAAGAATTAACTTCAAGAGCTGTAGCCTTGGTATTCTAAACCCTTGCACTGTGCAGGGCCCATAGGAAAAGCAGCAGTGCTAGCATCATGACTGGACTTTCTCACTAGACTTTATAAACTCTGTATGGATTTTATAAATAAGACTCATCACCCTGGGATGAATAAGTACCTACAGTTCTTTGCCAAGTTAGGAGGAACAGAGGCCTCAAAAGGAAAATGGTAACTTATTAATAAAAGCCAATGTATGCTTAAGCAATTAATAGGAAAAAGGAGACAAATAGCCGATATTTACATTCTTAAGTGGTGACACTGGTCAAAACTGTACTGAATGAATATTATTGAGTGCCTATGTGCATTGGGCACTGTACCAGACTCTAGAACTATGGTGGTGTGCAAAAGAGACATGGCTTCCATGCTCTTTGAACTTATAATCTTTTCTTTTTTTATTTTTTTGAGACAGAGTTTTGCTCTTGACCAGGCTGGAGAGCAATGTCGCAACCACTGCCTCCCGGGTTCAAACAATTCTCCTGCCTCAGCCTCTCGAGTAGCTGGGATTACGGGCATACGTCAGCATACCCGACTAATTTTGTATTTTTAGTAGAGACAAGATTTCTCCATGTTGGTCAGGCTGGTCTGGAACTCCTGACCTCAGTCAATCTGCCCGCCTCGGCCTCCCAAAGTGCTGGGATTACAGACGTGAGCCATCATGCCCGGCTGAATTTATAGTAGGGAAGACAGACATTAAACAGACTAGATGAACCTTGGTTTCTCATTAGCTGATTCAGTTCATGTGGCCCAAATATGGTCCCCCAAACTCCAACTTTATATCCTTATCAGCTCTGCACTGTAGCTAGCTAACTGCAGTGTGTGAGTCATTTTCCAAATTCTTTTTTTATCTTTTTTTTTTTTTTTTTAATAAAGACAGGGTGTCACCATGTTGGTCAGCCTGGTCTTGAACTCCCGACCTCAGGTGATCTGCCCGCCTTGGCCTCCAAAGTGCTTGGATTATAGGCGTGAACCACCACGCCCAGACTTTTCCAAATTCTTAGGGAAGAGAAGATGATTTACTCGGCTTAGGTTAGGTGTCTTCCCTGGTCCATTCAGCTGTGGCCTGGGAATGAGGTAATGACGGCCCATTACCCACTCAGTGGGGCTATGCCAAGGCTCTGTGAAAAGTGAATATAGGGGAGGGCAATTGAAAACAATGGACCTGCTCTCCAACCTAGCTCTACATAGCCGATTTCACAAGGTGTATCAAGTAACTACAATGACTTATCAAAATCAAGTCCCAATAACATTTATTAACATCAAGCCTTTTCCAAGAGCAAGTTAATCTTTTCTTCCCAAGAAAAAATTAAAGCTCCAGGCTAGGCGCAGTGCTCACTCCTGTAATCTCAGCACTTTGGGAGGCTGAGGCGGGTGGATCACTTGAGGCCAGGAGTTTGAGACCGGCCTGGGTCAACATGGTGGAACCCCATCTCTACTAAAAATACAAAAATTAGCCAGGCGTGGTGGTGTGCACCTGTAGTCCCAGCCACTCAGGAGGCTGAGGCACGAGAATCGCTTGAACCCGGGAGGCGGAGGTTGCGGTGAGCCAAGATGGCACCACTGCACTCCAGCCTGGGTGACAGGGCGAGACTCTGTCTCAAAAAACAAAAAAAATTAAAACTCCAAATGTATCCAGGCATCTATCCTATCTCTCGTCTGGTTGCCTGATGGTGGCCTAAATTTCTAATTCTGTTGTTATGGTGTAGGTTACCTTCCACCACTGCTGTTGTGTTTGGCCTTGGATGGTTCTTAGGAAGGGGAGAGGCGGAGCTCTTGCTGAGATAAAACTGAGGGTTGCCTTGGTTTTTCCCATCCTGAGATGCGTCAGATAGCAACATCCACAGACTGGCAGATATCTCCCTAAGCACAAAAGGGATCATTAGGCCCCTTTCCATCATCTCTGCCCAGCCTCCAAACCTCCATGAAATATTGAGAGGCATTGACTATTCACTAGATAGTAACCAGAGTATTGGCAACACCACATTATGTGTGTATATAACAGGCTGTGGAGCCACAATAAATATTAATTGTGTTGAGGAAAAACATTGCAATGCAGGATCAGGAAGATCTTCAAATCTTACTCCAGAAAGAGGAGCGAGAGCATATATGCACCACAGGGAGTCTAAAAGGAATGTATCTTTCCAGCTTAAGGTCTAAACTAGAGACTGGCCAGTGGGGTGTGGTGGCTCACGCCTGTAATCCCAGCACTTTGGGAGGCCGAGGCAGGTGGAGCACTTGAGGTCAGGAGTTCCAGACCAGCCTAGCCAATATGGTGAAACCCCGTCTCTACTAAAAATACAAAAATTAGTTGAGTGTGGTGGCGGGCACTTGTAATCCCAGCTATTCCGGAGGCTGAGGCAGGAGAATCGCTTGAACCTGGGAGGTGGAGACTGCAGTGTGCCGAGATCACGCCATTGCACTCCGGCCTGGGCAATAAAGCCAGACTCACACTCAATAAATAAATAAATAAATATGGCATTTTGGACTAGACAATAAATAAATAAATAATAAAAGTAAATAAACTAGAGACTGGCCAATTGAGCTCCTTGGTACTCCCCTCTGGGCTCATAACCTGGGTTCTGTCCCTCTTGATTGTACTACCCAGACTATGGTGGTAGGAGGGATTTTTTCCCCTTCCTCCCATGCCCAGGGGACATTTGGCAATGCTTGGAGGCATTTTCAGTTGTCACAACTCTGTGTGTGTGTGTGGGGGGGGGAGTGCTATTGGCTTTTACTTGGTAGAGGCCAGAGATGCTGCTAAATACCCTATAATACACAGGGAAGCCCCACAACAAAAATATCAGTAGTATTGAGGTTGAGAAAGTTTGGTTTAGACGGCTTAGAGCAGAACATGCCTTACTCTCACCCCTCAATTCCAGACTTCCAATCCTTTGGACTCCATTGAAATGCCCATGTAGGGCCGGGCACAGTGGCTCACGCCTATAATCCCAGCACTTTGGGAGGCCGAGGCGGGTGGATCACGAGGTCAAGAGATCGAGACCATCCTGGTCAACA
>NW_016108078.1:661227-663565 GCF_001604975.1 Cebus imitator | reverse complement strand
CTCACCGCAACCTCCGCCTCCTGGGTTCAGGCAATTCTCCTGCCTCAGCCTCCTGAGTAGCTGGGATTACAGACATGCGCCACCATGCCCAGCTAATTTTTTGTATTTTTTAGTAGAGACGGGGTTTCACTATGTTGACCAGGATGGTCTCGATCTCTTGACCTCGTGATCCACCTGCCTCGGCCTCCCAAAGTGCTGGGATTACAGGCGTGAGCTACCGCGCCCGGCCTGGTATTTTTCTTTACATTAAAAATTATTATTATTTTTTTGTAGAGATGGGGGTCTCACCATGTTGCCCAGGCTGGTCTCAAACTCCTTGGCTCAAGGCATCCTCCCACCTTGGCCTCCCGAGATGCTAGGATTACAGGAGTGAGCCACTGCACCTGGCTGGATTTTCCCTCCCTCCCTCCCTCCCTCCCTCCCTCCCTTCCTTCCTTCCTTCCTCCCTCTCTCTCTCTCTCCTTCTGTCTCTTCCTTTCTTTCTTTCTTTCTCTCTGTTTTTCTCTTTCTCACTTTCTCTTTCTTTTTGAGACAGGATCTTACTCTGTCACCCAGACTGGAATACAATGACATGATCTTCCCTCACTGCAACCTCCACCTCCCAGGTACAAGTGATTCTCCCATCTCAGCCTCCAGAGTAGCTAGGACTACAGGCGTGTGCCACCATGCCCAGCTAATTTTTGTGTTTTTTGGTAGAGGCAGGGTTTCACCATGTTGGCCAGGCTGGTCTGGAGCTCCTGACCTCAAGTGATTCACTGGCCTCGGCCTCCCAAGGTGCTGGGATTACAGGTGTAAGCTACCGTGCCCGGCCTGGAGTTCTTCTTACAGCGCATACTATTTTCTACTTTGTTTTTGTTTTTGTTTTGAGACAGAGTCTAGCTCTGTCTCCCAGGCTGGAGTGCAGTGGCGGTGATCTCGGCTCAGTGCAACCTCCACCTCCCGGGTTCAAGCGATTCTCCTGCCTCAGCCTCCTGAGTAGCTGGGACTATAGGTGCCTGCCACCATGCCCGGCTATTTTCGTGCTTTTAGTAGAGACGGGATTTCATCATGTTGGCCAGGCTGGTCTCGAATAACTGACCTCAGGTGATCCGCCTGCCTCAGTCTCCCAAAGTACTGGGATTACAGGCGCGAGCCACAGCACCCAGCCCTTATATTCTACTTTGTATTAGAGTTACTTGATTTCACAGGTTTTCAGCTTTTATCCATATAACTTTTATAAAATGTATGCAATCATACATTATACATTTAACATACCCAAACATTCTTCCTTGTGCTGAATTTGGACTTAAATACACCAGGCCATAAACGTTTCAAGCTATTGTCTGTTGGCCAATTCTCCAGTTCCTATTGAGGCAGGAGAATAGGGTCTGGAGGCAGGGAACCTAAGGCCGTTTCAAGCTGACTTCCTAGGACTAAACTGAAAGGAAAACGCTAACTTTCCAAGCCTAAGTAACAAAAGGACCAGAGGCTACTCCCTTTGCAAAATGCCACCTTTTCTGAGCAGCCCATGGGAAATTGAAAGTACCTCTGTTACTTTGGAACTTCGCTCCAGCCAAAGAGTGTAGGCCAAGCCTTCCTTTGCATATAAGTGCAACTTTGTTAACTTCATTTTAGCCTCTGATTGATTACTTTTGGCAACCAATCAGATGTTTGTATAGGAGTGTGATCTTTGGAACTTCACTTTAGCCTCTTGGTTGCTTTCTGAAACCAATCAGACTAATTGCAGGCCACTACTTCATTTACAGGAGGTGAGGACCAAGTGGCCAATGGAAACTTCTAGGGGTATTTGAACCTGAGAAGATTCTGTATCCAGGCCATAAGCTGCTGCTCCACCCGCTCCCACACTGTGGAGTGTACTTTCATTTTCTTTCTTTTTTTTTTTTTTTAAGATAGGGTTTCACCATGTTGGTCAGGCTGGTCTTGAACTCCCGACCTCGAGGTGATCCACACGCCTTGGCCTCCAAAGTGCTTGGATTACAGGCATGAGCCACCACGCCCAGCCGAGTGTACTTTCATTTTCAATAAATCCCTGCTTTTCTTTCGTTGCTTCATTATTTCCTTGCTTTGCTGTGCGTTTTGTTCAATTCTCCATTCAAAACACCAGTAACCCGGACAGCTTGCAGTCAAGACCCTCCAACAGTAACACTATAACAAAGAATTCTCGGTAGAGCGGATTTTGCACAGTGATTCAAATATTTTATTACACTTTCTCTTATTATTTTATAAAAATACAAATGGAGGGCCGGGCGTGGTGGCTCAAGCCTGTAATCCCAGCACTTTGGGAGGCCGAGGCGGGTGGATCACGAGGTCAAGAGATCGAGACCATCCTGGTCAACAT
>NW_016108078.1:656313-657772 GCF_001604975.1 Cebus imitator | reverse complement strand
AAATAAATAAACTAAATTCTACAGTACTAAAACTAGAAGGCATTCTCAAAATTTTGAAAATAAATAAAATTATAGGATCTCTTCACTTATTCCTTCAACATTTTCTGAAAACTTACGACATGCCAACTTTTATGCTAGGTGCTGGTGATACATGCTAAGTACTAGGTTAGGTGCTAGTAATATGTAAGACAAAACACCCAGCCCCTAAACAGTAATAATGCAGAGCAGTAGCTACTCAGGTGAAGGTATTTCAGAACCATAAGGAAAAAACAACTCTGCCAAGGGACTTCACAAGGTATTAAAGGAAGAGCAAAAATTGGCTAGTCAAAGAAAAGGGGAATGACAGTCTAGAGCAGGAGTCCCTAACCCCTGGGCCATGGATTGGGTCCACGGCCTGTTAGGAAATGGGGGCCACACAGCAGTAGGTGAGTGGTGGGCAAGCAAGCATTACTGCCTGAGCTCTACCTCCTGTCAGATCAGTGACAGCATTAGATTCTCACAGAACCACAAACCTTATTGTGAAATGCGCATGCAAGGGATTTAGGTTGCACACTCCTCATAAGAATCTAATGGCTGATGATCTGAGATGGAACAGTTTCATCCTGAAACTCCCCTCGCTCCCGGTCCATGGAAAAATTGTCTTCCATGAAACCAGTCCCTGGTGCCAAAAAGGTGGGAGACTGCTGGTCTAGAGAAAAATAATTCCAATGATAATAATATAAATAAAACAATAAAGATAAAGAGCTGACATTTATTGGGAAAAAAAAAAAAGAATTGCTTGAACCTGTGAGGTGGAGGTTGCAGTGAGCCAGGATTGCACCACTACACTCCAGCCTGAGTGGCAGAACGAGAGTCTGTCTCAAAAAAATTTTTAAAAATGTACAAGGTAATGGTGAAAGAAAGGGAGAAAATGTTTACGTTTTGGACTGAAAATCAGTAGGTTGCTGATATATACAGGCTTCCAGAATCAAAGATGACTTTTTTTTGTTTGTTTTAAAGATGGGGTTTCACCATGATGGCCAGGCTTGTCTTCTACTCCTGACCTCAGGTGATCCACCCAACCTCGGCCTCCCAAAGTGCTGGGATTACAGGCGTGAGCCACCGTGCCCAGTATCAAAGATGACTTTACACCTCCACAGAGCTATTGATTGGGGCAGAGCTGCTTACACACAATGCTATGCAGAGCTTCTTACACACAATGCTATCAAACAAAAAAGAAGGCTGGTATTTAATTCATTCGGACAGGCCGGACACAGTGGCTCACGCCTGTAATCCCAGCACTTTGGGAGGCCGAGACGGGTGGATCACGAGGTCAAGAGACTGAGACCATCCTGGTCAACATGGTGAACCCCATCTCTACTAAAAATACAAAAATTAGCTGGGCATGGTGGCACACACCTGTAGTCCCAGATACTCGGGAGGCTGAGGCAGGAGAATTGCTTGAACCCAGGAGACAGAG
>NW_016108078.1:653687-654965 GCF_001604975.1 Cebus imitator | reverse complement strand
AAAAAAAAAAAAAAAATTAAAAATAATGAGCTGTATTTATACCTATTGACCTGAAGAAAATTGTGAGAGTCTACAGAATAATTTAAATAATGGTTACCTCATTTGGAAATGTGTGAATTTAGGAGTGGTTTGCACATGTTACTTCTGTAGAAAAAATTTTACCTAGCCAAAATGGAAATGGCATAATGAAGTCTTTCACCATAAGTTCTTGAGAGAAAATTGCTTTTGATTTGCACAGTTTTAAGCCATGCATGCCTTTTCAAGAATACATCCTTGCATATGCCAAGGAATATGTGTAAATTACCTTGGTAAATTATTTCTGTCAAGCATGCTGGTTAATGAGCTTCATGTTAGGAGTATGTTTTTAAAAAAAAGAATGCTGGTTAAGTGATATCATTTTAAAAAAAAGTCTTGCAATGAGGATCAGGAAACCTGGGCAAAATAATTATACTAATGCTGCTACTTATAAGAAAGAGAAGCATACAATTACAGTTCATGCCTCTGGTGGACTTAGAATGCAGATGAAGAGATAAGGAACAAATAAGTGAATATAATTCAAGAATGATCACAGGATACTAAACATCTAATTATCATATGCATGTTGCTGACAATAAGTGCTATGGGCACTCAGGCATTTATTCATTCATTCATAGGGTTTTAGTGCACAAGCTAAGATGTAAGACCCTGCCTGAGTCTAACATATCTGCATCCTCCTTTCTCAAAATTGGTATCTAAAATTGATTTCTCGGCTGGTTTCCCAGTTTTGGTGAACTGGCTTGTTATCATCTATATAATCTGTTCTATGCATTGGACATGGGGCTCAGCCTTTCTCTTATCTGTCCCTCTCCTTCTCGGAGACCAGTCCTGAAATCTGTTCTGGAATTGGATGAGTTTGTGCTTCTTGCTGCCAGATTTCTACGATGTTACTTATATGGATCTAAACCACACCATGAAAGCTGGGTGCCATAGCTCACATCTGGAATCCCAGAACTTTGGTAGGCTGAGGTGGGCAGATCACCTGAGGTCAGGAGTTCCAGCCTGGCCAACACGGTGAAACTCTGTCTCTACTAAAAATAGAAAAATTAGCCACGCGTGGTGGTGCATGCCTGTAATCCCAGCTACTCGGGAGGCTGAGTGTGGTGGCAAGCACCTGTAATCCCAGCTACTCAGGAAGCTGAGATGGGAGAATCACTTGAACCCGGCAGGCGAAGGTTTCAGTGAGCCGAGATTGCGCCATTGCATTCCAACCTGGGCGACAGAGTAAGACTCCGTCTCAAA
>NW_016108078.1:647058-651065 GCF_001604975.1 Cebus imitator | reverse complement strand
TTTCTTCCCTTCGTTATAAATTTATCCATCTCTGGTCTTTATGATTACCATCTTTATAATTGGGTTTCTGAGTGGACGTCCAACTTGTTGATTCCCAGCGCTAAAATCTGAGCAACCCACTACGCCTACCAACACAGCGGCATTAAGATTGATGGTGCTTTTCTGACTCTGCACCAAGAACCACCGCAGCAAGGCAGCGGCAAAGCCACCTCGCCGGCCGCAAGAGTCGCGCTGGTGACCCGTGGGGCTCCTCTGCTGGGAATCTCCTGGTGCGTGAGCAACAAAAATTCATCTGAAAGTGTGGCGTCCTCTCATTCTCTGTGCTTTCACTGGGAGCTACAATCCCGAGCTGCTAGTGATCAGCCATCTTGGATCTCTCTCTCCACTCTTCTACTTTTAGTAGAGACAGGGTTTCACCCTGTTGGTCAGGCTGGTTTCAAACTCCTGACCTCGTGATCTGCCCACCTCGTCCTCCCAAACTGCTGGGATCACAGGCGTGAGCCACCACACCAGTCTGTTAGTACATTTATTCCTTACTCCAAACAGCTCAGTCAGAGGGTAAGTATATGTAGCAAACACAGTGCTTGTCTAATCAGCTGGTATTCTCCCCCTCCTTTCCTGCTAACAGAATGCTAATTTTGTTCAGGTTTTAGGCAGAGAACCCGATCTCAAGAAAGGTGGTCTTACTCCCTGGCCTAATGTGATCAGTTATGGCAAAGGAGATATATAGATTAAGTTTCTTTTTTCTTTTCTTTTTTTTGAGACAGAGTTTCACTCTGCTGCCCAAGCTAGAGTGCAGTGGCGCAATCTTGGCTCACTGCAACCTCCACTTCCGGGGTTCAAACAATTCTCTGGTCTCACTGTCCTGAATAGCTGGGACTACAGACAGGCATGCGCCACCATGCCTGGCTAATTTCTTTTTCTTTTTCAAGATGGAGCTTTGCTTTTGTTGCCCAAGCTGGAGTGCAATGGCATGATCTCAGCTCACCATAACCTCCACTTCCCAGGTTCAAGCAATCCTTCTGCCTCAACCTCCGGAGTAGCTGGGAGTACAGGCATATGCCACCATGCCTGGCTAATTCTGTATTTTTAGTCGAGATGGGGTTTCTTCATGTGGGTCAGGCTGATCTCAAACTCCTGACCTCAGGTAATCCACCCACCTCAGCCTCCCTAAGTACTGGGATGAACCACCAAGCCCGGCCCCCCTTTTTTTTTTTTTTTTGAGACAGAGTCTTGCTCTGTCACCCAGGCTAGAGTGCAGTGGCACCATCTCGGCTCACTGCAACCTCCTTCTGGGTTCAAGCAATTCTCCTGCCTCAGCCTCCCAAATAGCTGGGACTACAGGCACACACCACCATGCTCAGCTAATTTTTTCTATTTTAGTAGAGACGACGTTTCACCGTGTTGCCCAGGCTAGTCTCGAACTCCTGAGCTCTGGCAATCTGCCCGCCTCAGCCTTCCAAAGTGTTAGGATTACAGGCATGAGCCACCGTGCCCGGCCAGCTAATTTTTGTATTTTTAGTTGAGATGGGGTTTCACCATGTTGGCCAGGCTGGCCTCAAACTCCTGACCTCAGGTAATCCATCCACCTTGGCCTCCCAAAGTGCTGGGATTATAGGCATGAGCCACTGCACTGGGCCAGTTCCTTGAGAGACATCTGCAAAAAATGGCTTTCCCTGAAAAAAAAGGAGAATGGAATCTCTCTTGCTTCCCTGGCCACTTGCCATACTTTCACTCCCTTTTCTGCCTTTGAATGCAGTTATGACATCCAGATTCAGCAGCCCATCTTGCAAGCACAAAGCAAAAAGTCTAGGGACAAATATCCTGAAAAGGACTTTAAAAAATAAGCCTAGGGGCCGGGCGCAGTGGCTCAAGCCTGTAATCCCAGCACTTTGGGAGGCCGAGGTAGGTGGATCACCTGAGGTCAGGAGTTCACGAACAGCCTGGCCATCATAGTGAAACCCCATCTTGAAAAAAAAAGAAAAAAGAAAAAAAAAATAAGCCTAGGGACGAAAAGGCAACATGCCAAGGACCAGATTCAGAGAGCTTCCAGACAGCTGAGCATCTGGGGGTTCATGGAAGATGGCACCCCTAGAGAGCACATGGAGGTTCTGGGCCCCTTCTGATACCTTACCCTGTACATCTCTTCACCTGTATCACTTGTAAATCTTTAAGCCTAAAATCTCCACGATGTCTTAGGTGAAGTCAAAGAAACACTGTAAGGGGGATGGCAATAACCAGAAGAATTCCGTAATGAAATGGAAATGGTTTATACAGAATCACGCAACCTGGGGAATGCAAGGAGGAGATACTCAGGAGCAGGTAGCCTCTTTTCCCCTAGGACAGACTCTGGAACTGTGTGAGAAGCAGATGGATTCTTCAATGCCCTATACACAGCTCTCAACTGACTGACAAAGAGCTGCTGGGTTTGTGGATGGCAGTTCCAAGGTGAATAGACAACATTCCATTCGGGAGGATGCCACGATCGAAGAAGGCAAAAACAAACCAGTATGTGGGCTGAATTGCATGCTGTTTCCCTAGCAGTGATGGAAGGATTGAACATTGGTAGAAAGCCCCTGTGTTTGGGTTTATACTGACTCCTGGGCAGTGTCCAATGCCTGGTTATATACTCAGGCAGGAGGGCAATGGAAATGTGGTCAACTAAGGGGATGCCCACATGTGGCACAGTCCTGTGGAAATTTGAGGGGTGCATTAAAGAATATGTCACCGGGCACCATGGCTCATGCTTGTAATCCCAGCACTTTGGGAGGCTGAGGTGGGCAGATCACTTCAGGTCAGGAGTTTGAGACCAGCCTGGCCAACATGGCGAAACCTGTCTCTACTAAAAATACCCAAAGTTGCCATGCGTGGTGGCAGAAGGCCCAGAGGCTGAGGCATGAGAATCACTTGAGAGGCTGAGGCATGAGAATCATTTGAGCCTGGGAGTTGGAGGTTGTAGTGAGCTGAGATCGCCCCACTGCTCTCCAGCCTGGGCAACAGAATGAGACTATCTCAAAAAAATAATTAATTAAATTAAATTTTAAATTTGTTTTAAAAAGCAGAACATATCAATGGCCCTCACAATAACTCCCTTTTGTTTTGGAAGGTGATTAGAATAATCAAGCAGATATCCTTATGTGCTCATTTAAGGCAAACACCTGGGTCAAGAAATGAGTGGATATCAGGATTCTACAGCAATGTAGAAACGGGCTGAATTGAGACATATTCCCTTTGCACCCTCTCAGGCACATAAGGCCGATTAAGAACTGTTCTGTATGCCACAAAGGAGACAGAGACTGCCGATGACTATGTGGCAGATACCCTGGTGAGAAGCCCCTTGAACATAGCTGACAAGTCAGACTAATACTGGTAGCCCTGAAGGGCTACAAATGGATCCTAATAGGTTGGGCTTTGCTTAGTTGGTAGAAGATGCAAATACCCAGAGTGCTACGGAAGAACCAGGACAGAAGATATTGCATGGAGTTCAATGGCCACCAGTCATTTCTTTAGGCCAAGGAACGCACTGTACAGTCCACAATATCCAACAATGGGCAGAGAGACACCCTCCTCTGAGTAGCAGTTTGATAGAGTCAGAAACAAAGTTGTTAGAAGAAAAAACAGTTTGAGGCCGGGCGTGGCGGCTCACGCCTGTAATCCAAGCACTTTGGAGGCCAAGGCGGGCGGATCACCTGAGTTCGGGAGTTCAAGACCAGCCTGACCAACATGGTGAAATGCCGTCTTAAAAAAAAAAAAGAAGAAGAAACAGTTTGATAGAGATAGAGAACTGGCAATCCAAAGATTGGTTATCTAAAATGGGGAGAAATAAAGGCATGAGGGTCTGGCTTACACGCCTTCATGAGTGTGTGCTCACACTCAGCATGAATGGGACTAAAGGAATGTCTGCACTACAGATTCTTCTGTTTTTCTGGTAGATCTGGGGAAGAAAGGATGGGAAAGGATTTCAGTATGAATATGCAATTCTTGCCAAGGGAGAAGTACAGTGGTAT
>NW_016108078.1:643928-645996 GCF_001604975.1 Cebus imitator | reverse complement strand
AGAAAGAAAGAAAGAAAGAAAGAAAGAAGGAAGGAAGGAAGGAAGGAAGGAAGGAAGGAAGGAAGGAAGGAAGGAAAGAAAGAGAGAGAAAGAAAGAGAAAGAAAGAGAAAGAAAGAGAAAGAAAGAGAAAGAAAGAAAGAAAGGAAGGAAGGAAGGAAAGAAAAGAAAGAAAGAAAGAAAGAAGAGAAAAGAAATTAAGAAAGAAAGGCCAAAAACCAAAAAACCTCATGTTGGGCCGGGCGTGGTGGCTCACGCCTGTAATCCAAGCACTTTGGAGGCCAAGGATCACCTGAGGTTGGGAGTTCAAGACCAGCCTGACCAACATGGTAAAACCCCATCTTTAAAAAAATAATAAAAAAATAAAATAAAATAAAATAAAAACCTCATGTTAGAATTCCTAAGGACCTGATGGGGGTAGGCTGTACTTCACCCTATCAGGCAAAATTAGGGTTAACACCGAGTGCAGCAATATTGTCTGGTGGTAAAAACGGCCCACTAGTTCTGCACCTATGTAACCTTACCCTATCTCAGAGGGAATGAACTGAGGGTGCAGCACTTGTTGGACTAGCATTGCTGCATGCAGTCTAGACAAGCACAGTAGCAGAACCTAATTTCCCCTACAAAGATGGAAAAGGCTGGGTGTGGTGGCTCACGTCTGTAATCCCAGCTACTCCAGAGGCTGAGTTGGGAGGATCACTGGAGCCCAGGAGTTTGAGGCTGCAGTGAATCATGGTCATGTATCAATAATAAATAAATAAACAAACAAATAAATAAAATTTAGCCGTTGTTGATTTGAAGCAAGAAAAAAAATTAAGTAAAAAGAAAATAACTGGGCTGGGTGCGGTGGCTCACACCTGTAATCCCAGCACTCTGGGAGGCTGAGGCGGGCGGGATCACAAGGTCAAGAGATTCAGACCATCCTGGCCAACATGGTGAAACCCCATCTCTACTAAAAATACAAAAATTAGCTGGGTGTGGTGACACACGCCTGTAGTCCCAGCTACTCGGGAGGCTGAGGCAGGAGAATTGCTTGAACCCAGGAGGCGAAGGTTGCAGTGAGCCGAGATGGTGCCACTGCACTCCAGCCTGGCGACAGAGCAAGACTCTGTCTCGAAAAAAAAAAAAAAAAAAAAAAGAAAGAAAGAAAGAAAGAAAATAACTGGATAATATGGTGGCTCACGCCTGTAATCCCAGAACATTGGGAGGCTGAGGTGCGGACATCATCTGAAGTCAGGAGTTAGAGACCAGCCTGGTCCATATGGTGAAACCCATCTCTACTAAAAATACAAAAAAATTAGCTGGGCGTGGTTTCGGATACATTTAATCGCAGCTACTTGGGAGGCTGAGGCATGAGAATTGCTTGAACCCGGGAAGTGGCGGTTACAGTGAGCCAAGATTGCACCATTGCACTCCAGCCTGGGTGACAGAGCAAGACTCTGTCAAAAAAGAAAAATAAAAAAGAAAAGAACTGAAAAAACACAAAGGTGGAAAAATTTGGCAATAAATTAAGAGAAGGACAATTAGTAGCTGAGGCTAAAAGAATAAATAAATGGGTTATATAATGAGGGAAATCCAATACTACATTAACACATTGATTTTCACATACAAGGAACGACAACAACAAGAAAGAAATACATTAACACCTTGAAAGACACTTAGAGCAAGAGATGACAGTGTCTCCTAGCTCACTTACCCCAAATGCCTGAAAGGATGAAGTTATGTTTGCCAAGACTGCTCCTGCTTTTGGAAGCTAACAAGATCAAATGGAAGCCTGCAAACCTGAGTGACGTCACCCTAGAAGACATATTTATACAATATGATGAACGAGGCTGATTATTAGTGATTGAATGATATTCTGGTAATGTGGCAGTATCTTTTGAATTATACATCCTTTATCCTTTTTTGAGACAGAGTCTCCCTTTGTTGCCCCAGCTGGAGTGGCCATCTCAGGTCACTGCAACCTCCGCCTCCCGGGTTCAATGGATTCTCCAGCCTCAGCCACCCAACTAGCTGGGACTATAGGCACACACTACGCCTAGCTTTTTTTTTTTTTTTTTTTTTTTTTTA
>NW_016108078.1:640299-642704 GCF_001604975.1 Cebus imitator | reverse complement strand
CCTGTTTAAAAAAAAAAAAAAAAGAGCTTCCAGATATCTAACACTTGGAGGTTCCTGTTCCTGGAGGCGTGGAAGCTCCTTGCCTCTTTCCACATTCCTTGCCCTGTCCATCTCTTCATCTAGTGTTCGTCAGTACCCTTTGTAATACGCTT
Organism: Cebus imitator; assembly: GCF_001604975.1. Classification (NCBI taxonomy): domain Eukaryota; kingdom Metazoa; phylum Chordata; class Mammalia; order Primates; family Cebidae; genus Cebus; species Cebus imitator. Next base: position 642,552 of record NW_016108078.1, on the reverse strand, counting down.
TATAATAAACCTGTAAAGGTTTTAAAAAATGTCAGATATGGTGGAGTGAGAGACTAAAAAGACCTAGTTTATTTTTTTTAAGTATTTTTTCTCAAAAGATCTACAAAAAAAGAAAAAAAAGTATTTATTTGACAAATAAAAATTGTATATATTTATCGTGTACGTGTTTTGAAATATGTATACATTGTGGAAGGTTCCAGTCAAGCTAATTAACCTATCATCTCACATACTTATCATTTTTTTGTGGTAAGGACACTTAAAATCTTAGTAATCTTCAAGAATATAATACATTGTTCTGATTGTTTTTTTTTTTTGAGACAGAGTCTCATTCCGTGACCCAGTCTGGAATGCAGTGGTATGATCTTAACTCACTGAAACTTCTGCCTCGAGTTCAAGTGAGCATGTTCAGTTAATTTTTGTATTTTTAGTAGAGATGGGGTTTTGCCATGTTGGCCAAGCCGGGCTCGAACTCCTGACATCTGGTGATCCTCCTGCCTCTCCTCCCAAAGTCCTGGGATTACAGGTGTGAACAACCGTGCCCAGCTGTATTTCCCTCTTTTTAAGGAGGAATACTATTCCATTGTGTATATACCACATTTTCTTTATCCACTCATCCATTGGTGGGCACGTAGGTTGATTCCATGTCTTGACTACTGTAAATAATGCTGCAGTGAACATGGGAATGCAGATATTTCTTTGATAGACTGGTTTCATTTTCTTTGGATATATATCCAGTAGCGGGATTACAGAATTGCATGATAATCTTGCTTTTAATTTTTTAAATATTTTTTGTCTCTATGAGACATTGGGTCTTGCTATGTTGCCCAGGCTGGTCTTGAATTCCTGGGCTCAAGCAGTCCTCCTGCCTTGGCCTCCCAAAGTGCTAGAATTACAGGAATGAGCCACCGTGTTTGGCCCTATTTTTAATTTTTTGAGAAACCTCCCTATCATTTTCTATAATGTCTGTACTAATTTACATTTCCACTAACAGTGTGTAAGGGTTTCCTTTTCTCCACATCCTTTCCAACACTTGTTATCTTTTTTTTTTTTAATAGTTATTCTAACAGGTATGAGGTGAAGCCTAGGTTCTTCTATTTATTTATTTTAAAAAAACCAAAAATGGGATACACGTGCAGAACATGCAAGTTTGTTACATAGGTATAAGTGTGCCATGGTGTTCTGGTGCACCTATCGACTCATCTTCTAAGTTCCCTCCCCTCACTGCCTACCTCCCAACAGGCCCTGGTATGTGTTGTTCCCTTCCCTGTGTCCATGTGTTCTCAACCTTCAACTCCCACTTATGAGTGAGAACGTGCAGTGTTTGGTTTTCTGTTTCTGTGTTAGTTTGCTGAGGAGGATGGCTTACAGCTTCATCCATGTCCCTGCAAAGGACATGATCTCATTCCTTTTTATGGCTGCATAGTATTCCATGGTGTATATGTATTCCATGGTGTATAAAGAAAATTCCACATTTTCTTTATGCAGTCTATCATTGATGGGCATTTGGGTTGTTTCTGTGTCTTTGCTATTATAAATAATGCCACAATAAACATACATGTGCATGTGTCTTCATAGTAGAACGATTTATATTCCTTTGGGTATATAACCAGTAATGGGATTGCTGGGTCAAATGGTATTTCTGGTTCTAGATCCTTGAGGAATCACCATACTGACTTCCACAATGGTTGAACTAATTTACATTCCCAACAGTGTAAATGTGTTCCTATTTCTCCACAGCCTCGCCAGCATCTGTTGTTTCCTGACTTTTTAATAATCACAATTCTGACTGGCATGAGATGGTATCTCATTGTGGTTTTGATTTGCATTTCTCTAATGACCCGTGATGTTGAGTTTTTCTCATATGTTTGTTGGCTGTGTAAATGTCTTCTTTTGAGAAGTGTCTGTTCATATCCTTTGCCCTATTTTTGATAGGGTTTTTTGTTCTTTTCTTGTAAATATCTTTAAGTGCCTTGTAAATTCTGGATATTAGATCTTTCTCAGATAAGTAGATTGCAAAAATTTTCTCCCATTCTATAGGTTGCCTGTTCATTCTCATGATGGTTTCTTTTGCAGTGCCAAAGCTCTTTAGTTTAATTAGACCCCATTTGTCAATTTTGGCTTTTGTTGCCATTGCTTTTGGTGTTTTTGTCATGAAGTCTTTGCCCATGCCTATGTCCTGAATGGTATTGCCTAGGTTTTCTATGGTTTTGGGTTTTACATTTAGGTCTTTAATCCATCTTTAGTTAATTTTTG
>NW_016108078.1:637587-638844 GCF_001604975.1 Cebus imitator | reverse complement strand
GCCTCATCTGGAATTTAATTTTTTGTATGGTATAAGGTAGGAATCTAGTTTTGCTTACTTCTTGCTGGATAACCAATTTTTAAAGCACCATTTATAATTGAAACTGAGATTTATTTATATTTTCTGTAGTTATTGCTTTTAATTTCTCTATGTTCCTTACCATCTTCCCCCATCCCCACCCAGGTTTTAATGTTTTAGGGGAAGGGATGTGGCAAGAGACTAAGAGCAGATTTCACATACCAATCTCCTTGTTTTTGTATTTCAAAAGCCCAAGTCCTTAGAGGAAGAGGATTAGGGTGTAGTCAAATTGTCTTGGCCACAAAATATAAAGGGAGAAGGATTTTATCCAGCCTAAAGAGAGATTCGAGTCCCTCCTACCCCCTAGGCCTGAGGATAATATCATGCTATCAGGGAGATCCTTGGGTTCCAGGTAGAGAGGACCTGTATCCTGCTTCCTGGCACCATCCCTGGGTAGACAGCAAAACATGAGAGAACAGGGGCTGTACTAGCCAACTTTAACACAATTTCCAAGCCACTGGGAGGGACCCAGTGTGACAAGGGCCTGCCAGACTGTCAAGGAACACTATGGGAAGAGGCAACGGACCTCTGACTGCTAACCTGTGTGGCCTCATAGCCAATTTTTGTTTTCATTGCCCAGGCTGGTCTTGAACTTCTGAGCTCAAGCAATCCTCCTGCCTCAGGCTCTCAAAGTGATGACATTAACAGTCTTGAGCCACTGTGCCTGGCTATGATTAAGGATTTAACGGACCACTGTTCCCAGGTCTTAGGACTGTGGCTTGATCCTGAGATGGAGGAACATCAAGAAGAATATAGGTTATTTTCCAATCCCAAGGAATGGGAGAGATTGCAGTCCAAAGTTAAATGGAATCACAGACAATAAAGATGCAACAAAAAATGTTTAAGAGCATGAACTCTGAACTAAACCAACTGGGTTCAAATTCTAGCTCTGAAACTTACTTGCTGTGCTACCATGAGGAAGTTATTTAACTTCTTTGTGTCTTGGTTTACTAATTTGAAAACTGGTGGTAATAATGGCTCTTACCTCATAGGATTCAATGGGTTTGTATAAAGTGCAGAGTAAATGCTATTACATTATTAGCTGCCATTATTATTATTATTATTATTATTTTTTTTTTTTGAGACGGAGTTTTCACTCATGTTACCCAGGCTGGAGTGCAATGGCGCGATCTCGGCTCACCGCAACCTCCGCCTCCTGGGTTCAGGCAATTCTCCTGC
>NW_016108078.1:635843-637084 GCF_001604975.1 Cebus imitator | reverse complement strand
GAGCCACCGCGCCCGGCATTTTTTGTATTTTTAATAGAGACGGGGTTTCACCATGTTGACCAGGTTGGTCTCGATCTCTTGACCTCGTGATCCACCCGCCTCGGCCTCCCAAAGTGCTGAGATTACAGGCTTGAGCCACCGCGCCCGGCTATTATTATTATTATTATCATTATTATTATTTTTTTTGAGACAGAGTCTCGCTCTATCACCAGGCTGGAGTGCAGTGGCACGATCCGGGCTCACTGTAACTTCCGTTTTCCGGAATCAATTCTCCTGCCTCAGCCTCCCGAGTAGCTGGGACAGCAGGCACGCACCACCATGCCCGGCTAATTTTTTGTACTTTTAGTAGAGATGGGGTTTCACCATGTTGGCCAGGATGGTCTCGATCTCTTGACCTTATGATCTGCCCGCCTCTGCCTCCCAAAGTGCTGGGATTACAGGCGTGAGCCACAGTGCCCAGCCTATTGTTGTTATTATTACTATTATTCACCTTAGTGGGTATACTACAATTCATACGTGCTACGTGAGGGATTTGTGACAAGACTGTTTTGAAAGACTATTACGGAATATTGGAACAGATTCAGAGAGTCAGTGGAAGGAATGGAGGGAGGGAGAGAGGAAGGAAAGGCAGGTCAGCAAATGAAGCCTGGTTAGTTAGCCCTGGAGACTGAATTTTCTGATTCTCAAAAGAATAGACTATGTCAGACTATACATTTGTTAAAGAACTGATCTTATTCTGGAGAGGGAGGTTATCTGTTACAGCAACTCCAACTCAGACTCTGTAGTCTGGCCACATGGGAATTTTGCAGAGGAGTTAAGATCCCAGACAGCAAGTTTTAGAGAAGTGATGTGGGCTTAGTCCTTTGTATGCATTCTGAGAGTCAGTTGTCAAGGCAAAGGCATTTACCTTAAGATTGCCCCCTGAGGCCGGGTGCAGTGGCTCCTGCCTATAATCTCAGTACTTTGGGAAGCTGAGGCGGGCAGATCACAAGGTCAGAAGTTCAAGACCAGCCTAGCCAACATAGTGAAACCCCATCTCTACTAAAAATATAAAAAAATTGGCCGGGCGCGGTGGCTCAAGCCTGTAATCCCAGCACTTTAGGAGGCCGAGGTGGGTGGATCACGAGGTCAAGAGATCGAAACCATCCTGGTCAACATGGTGAAACCCCGTCTCTACTAAAAATACAAAAAATTAGCTGGGCATGGTGGTGCGTGCCTGTAATCCCAGCGACTCAGGAGGC
>NW_016108078.1:633065-635250 GCF_001604975.1 Cebus imitator | reverse complement strand
GAGGGGGGCAGATCATAAGGTCAGGAGTTTGAGACCAGCCTGACCAACATGGTGGAACCCTGTCTCTACTAAAAATACAAAAGTTAGCCGGGCGTGGTGGCGCTCACCTGTAATCTTAGCTACTCAGGAGGCTGAGGCAGGAGAATTGCTTCAACTCGGGAGGCAGAGGCTGTGGTTGCAGTGAGCCGGGACTGCACCACTGCACCCCAGCCTGGGCAACAGAGCGAGACTCTGTCTCAAAAAAAAAAAAAAAAAATTGTCCCTTGATATATCCCTGGGCACATGTGGAAAGACTGTGTTTAGGAAGAACTGAGTAGATCCATAGCAAGGCTGGAGAAATTGCATTATCCAGCTGGAAATGTGGAGTGTTTCTAAGTCAGTCGCTAAGCCAAAGAGAGCTGTTGACTTCTGAGTATGCCTTTACTCAAGGGATACTCAAGTTGTGCTGGGAGGGAAGATAATCTTCTGGGAGGGCTTTAATAACCCTTAGATGATCCTGGTGAGAAATTCCCCTAGTGCCAAGACTTGCCTGGAGAAAAGTTCACCCAGACATCCAAGCCCTGGGAGTTATTGCCTTGAACAGAGGCTCCTGGATGAGAAGTACACTTTCCCTTGCTGGGATGCTAAGATTTAATAGCGGGAGAATGTGGCTCAATATTATTTAGAGAATATAGATGGATTTTTTTTCTTTCCTGTATTTTTCTTTTTCTCTGTCTGCCCCTGCCCCCAAAATAACGCAGCTTTGTGGTGTATCTCAAGGGAGGGAGGTGGCAAGGCAGGAAAACAAATACTCTGGCACTGTTTCTGGTTTCTGTGTTCCCAAAACATAAGTCCTTAAGGAAGGGGTATTAGGGTGTAGTGGCAGAGACCAAGTATCCAGAAAACTAGAAGAAAGAAAGAGTTGCACAAACCTAAAAAATGATTCTTCTTTTCCTCACTCCCCTCTTCTTGGGAGGAAGAGACAATAAGAGCAGAGACATCTCTGTGGTAGCTCGAGCAGCATTGATTAGGCTCAGCTTCCCAGGAGCAACACCTGGTTACTGGGAAGACTCAAGAGTGGAAGGGCTGTGTGGAATGTCTAGGTAGGTGGCCCAATATCTATTGGGACTTCGGGAAAAATTCTGTGCCCCAAGTGTGGCAGAGACTTTGGAGAGGACCACAGCACTGGAAAGGACCCATGTGGGCAGAGGGCTCAGCACAAACTGCCAGGATCTAAAGAACTAGAGGCGGCCGGGCGCGGTGGCTCACACCTGTAATCCCAGCACTTTGGGAGGCCAAGGCGGGCAGATCATCTGAGGTCAGGAGTTCAAGACCACCCTGGCCAACATCGTGAAACCCCATCTTTAAAAAAAATAATAAAAATAAATAATAAAAAAAATTAAAGAACTAGAGGCAGATACCTTACTCCACTCCCATTTACACCCATGTCTGGGCACTACCTAAGATCCCCAAACTGTGGTATCACCTGGGTTAAGGGAAATGAACATCAGGAATGATGGACATTGTTGACCACCCCCCACTGCCCCAATAACCTGGTTAAAAAGAGAGCACAGTGTCAGAAATTAAGTTCCAGAAACAGTCACAACTCTACCCACGGTTGCAGTAGTCAGCTAACTACAAACTTTGAAGTTCATTTCAGCTCCATCTTGTTGACTGAAGGAGTTACCATCCTGTGTGGTAGGAAAGAGACCAACAGATAGTAGGGCCATGAAACTAGCCCAGTACCCCCACTCCTGTGGGATTCTGGAGTTTAAAAATGATTCCAGTGAAATCTTTTGTAAATTATTTATTGGCACCAGAGCCTCTAGAAAAAATGAATTAGATTACTGAAAGGATGCTTTCCTGGAACAATATAAAACCAAATTACACAGAGTTAATATAAATCAAAATTTCTGTTTGATGAGTAGGAATATCGCAAATGTCACTTGAGAGACGGTGGAAAGCAGTGGGTAGGAAGGGAATGTTCCCTGTCACACCTTGGTGACCATCTAGAATTGCTCACTGCCCTTTCTGCCTACAGTGGCATTTGTGCTAAGTTACAGACCAGATTGTCCCAAACAGAAGAGCACATATGTCAGTAAAAGGTCTAAATTGAGAAGGACCTGTACTTGGATGGGGAGCTGACTTGTTTAATTTTTTATGACTAAAGGTCATAAAAGTCACCTATTTTTTTTTTTTTTTTTTT
>NW_016108078.1:625368-632600 GCF_001604975.1 Cebus imitator | reverse complement strand
AGACGGGGTTTCACCATGTTGGTCAGGCTGGTCTTGAACTCCCGACCTCAGGTGATCCACCCGCCTTGGCCTCCAAAGTGCTTGGATTACAGGCATGAGCCACTACGCCCGACCTCCAGTATGGTTCTTTATTCATTACATACATTATCAGGCTCAGAGACAAGGAAAGAGGAGCAGGCCACAACCGAGCTAGATGCCTTGCTTTTCATAAAAGTGGAGTGTGTGGCAGTGGTGGGAATAGAATGACATTGAGAAATTAAAACGGAGGCCACAAGTTTCTAGTTGTCATCTCATGGGAGACAGGACCTACAAAGACTTGGGATAAATTGTTAACCTTTGAAACTTTGAAATTGCCCCTTAGTGGTTGTTCAGCTACTCTTCCTCTGTGTTTCCCACACTAGTCAACCAATAAACAGGGAAAAGAGACTATCTTCAGGAACAGTGAGGAAAGACGTGTGGGAGACCCCCATTCATTCTTCAGCTAATTGAGAATCCAGAGACCCTTAAGGTAGAATGGTAAAGCTATTTGGAGAAACCACTCCGTGCTCTTTTAAATCCGCCAGGAAGGAAGATCTCCACCCATCTAGTGGCTGGGCTTCATAGCCCTATTGTTTTCTCAGCATCTCCCTCCATTGTCAAAAAGGAAAGATGGGAGTTTGAGTGTATTAAGGGCATGGTCCGGTTTCCTTACATGTTCTGGCAATATTGAAATTAATAAGCAAGGGACAGAGACAAGAGACAGGGCTACAAGGCCTCCCACCATTATATTCCCCTCGTCCCTTACAAAGTCAAAGACAAACTATTATACTTTATTTGTTTTGCTGGATACAAAATTAAGAGAAAGGAATATATATATACTTTATTTGTATATATATATACACAAATATATATAAATATATATTTAACAAGTATATATATACAATTATATTGTATTAATATATATAAATATATATTTAACAAGTATATATAAATATATATACAAATATATTGTATTAATATGTATAAATATATATTTACCGAGTATATGTAAATATATATATATATTTATATATACTTTATTTGGACTTTGGAAACTTGAGTTAAATTTATTGACTGTGCTGTTCGAAAGAGCTGAAAAAGACTGAGATTTCTGAGGCCTACAGCAGGAAAAGAAAAATAGGTAGTGGAGAGGGGATAACTCAGTGATAGGGCCGAGGTCAGATGGCTGAAAACATTAGTCTGATATTTCCCACACAGCCTCCTAGCCTCACTCAAGTCATCCTGCTAAGGCTTGAGAAGCATCTGAAAAGAATGCCCCGCCCCTTAGCTGCCTCACCGGATGACTCTTGCGAGATTGAAAAATGCCTCGGCTCTGGAATGAGCACACCTGGGTTCAAGTTCTAACTCCACAAATAGTATGAACTTGAGCAATTCATGTCCATTTCCACTCCTGAGCCTCAGTTTCCTCCTCTGTCGGGCCGGGATTATTCATGGGAGAATGACAGAAACACTTCTATACTGCTTCTGGCAGTGCACAGGAAGCAGTTTGAATGCGCCGAGGCTAACATGTACTGAAAACTCGAAGGAGGCAGCATTCACTACTAGCTAGAGGATCTGGGAGTTTTTCAAGGAGGTGGCCGGTGGGAGACAGAGCGTCTCAGTGGGAGGCAGCCTTTCCGCATGCGCGCGGTCTAGAAGCCTGGCGGCGACGAAGGGGCGGGACCAGGTTTCTGAAGAGGTTGCTATGGCACCGAGGGGCCGGGGAGGTTCACCGAACTCTTAAAACCATTGATCCCTCCCCCACCTGCCACCGTCAGGGCAGAGGGCCATTGTTCGCGGCAAAATGGCGTCGGTAATCCCCCTCCCGGTCAGAGGCCTAAGTAAAACTGAGGGTGGGAGTGGGACCAGAGGTGGGAAGAAAAACTACAATTCCCAGGGTACATCGCACCCGCCTGCGAGGCGCAGGGCACGTGCCCAGGCCTAGCGGTTACATGCCGTCAAAAATCCGCTTCATAGCTTCTCTTTCCCATCCCTGCTTTGGTTGTTTCCCAGCCCCCGCACTCTCGCACTGCGGTTCTGTGGGGTGGGGGGGACATGCTGTGACCATTGCCCCCGCAACGTAACAGGGAGGCCAGTATTTGTAAATCTGTGCCTCGACTTGTAATCCCAAAGCCGGCAGGTATGGGTATCGCGAGAAAACCCGGGAGTTGGAAAAAAGGAGTTAGGGGTGGCAGGAGAAAAGGTGCCGGTGGGTACCACATCCTGACAGCGGCGCTACTGCATTCAGAGAGTCGCGAAGACCCGAGAGTGGGCGGTGAGGGGCTAGGAAGTAGTGTGCGCTTGGACTTTTCTTCTTCTCCGAGGGGAGAGGGTAGAGCGGCTGAGATATCGAGAGCGCTTCGGAACACACAGGAGGTGTCGCGCGTGCTTCCTCTAAAGAGGTTTTTCTCTTTGGAAGGGGGAGAAGCCTTTCTCCTCGACGCGCATCCCTCTCTCCCGCGGCGCCGAGGGGGGCGGGAGGCGTGCGCGCGCTCTCGTTGGCTGGCCACTCGGCACCTCGCTGCGATAGGGGCCGTTCCGAGTTGGGGCTGCTCCGTTGGCTTTCTCCGCCCCTCCCCCTCTCCTGTCCTCCCCTCCCTTCCCCGCCCCCCTCCGCCCCTCTCTCCAACCCGTCCGAATTCCGTGGTTGGAGTACGCGTGCGCCTGCTCAGCTCCGGGCAGAGCGCGAGCTTGGGCTCGTACCCCACTCCCCTCTCCCCGCCCGCTCTTTACCTACGGGCAGTAGCTGGCCCGGTGGGCTCGCGGGGAGACGCTCGCGCGCGCAAGCGCACACGACACGGAGCGGAGCTCGAGACATCGAGGAGTAAGAAGCATCGGAGGAGGCGATCGGGGAGGAGGACGTGTGTGTGTATGTGTCTGTTCTACGGTGTGGCTTGTCTTAGGGTGAGAGGAGGCTTGAGAGAGGGCGAGGGAGAAGCGAAAAGAGTCAGTCTCCCTCTGCAAAGAGCCTTTAATCTGGTGAGGGTCCCGGACCAGCCGGGGCGCTAAGAGAGAGGGAGGAGGCCGGGGGGCGTGTCTGGGATCTGGCTGAGAGATGAATGGGCCAGGGATGAATGGAGGGAGGCAGTGGCGGCCAAGAGTCTGTTCGGAGTAAGCGTCCTAGTGGGGGGCGGCTTGACCGAGGCAGGGTGAGTGCCTTCTTCAGTCGGTACCGGACGAGGCCGGGCTCGGGGATGAGGGGCTGTCGGAGCCGCTGAATAGGCGGAGAGGAAAATGTAAAGGGGGAAAGTGGGGAATGGCAGATTTGAGGTTGAGGTGCGTTTTTTGTTTTGTTTTCTTTTTTGTTTTTGATTTTTGTTGTTGTTGTTGTTGTTGAGGGGTGACAACTTTGGGAGCTGATGGAAGACCAGGGAACGGGGAAGGTGAGAAGGATACCGGAGGGGGACCAGGAGACGGTTGACAAAGGACTGAGCGATCACTTAGTGAGATTGAAGCTACTGAAAGGGAAGATCGCTTCGGCTGTGAGAAGTTCAGTTAGGTTTCAGTGGGTTGTATTGATAGGATTAGGGTGAAGGAAAGTAGATTTAATTCAGACGTTCAGCTAATGTGTGAGGGACTGGATGAGGTGAGGAATACTGCCGGCTCGTTGTGTTCAAGGAGATTCTGAGGTGTTATTTGGGAAGGGGTGGTGTGTGTTGTTTGACTGACAGGTTGGGAATGGGGAGGAGATGGTATGATAGGTGAGGATGAAAGTGGTGAAGTGGCTTCACTGTACTGAAAGAGGTTTTGTTTGGCTAGTTAAGAGTGGTGAAACATTTATATAGTGGGGTATGGGTGGAAGTCCTGTACGTGTGTGTGTATCTCCGAATCTTGGCAGTTGAGAGACTTTGTTAAAATGAGACTGAACCCTCAAAACAGATAAGAGTAGTATGGCTATTTTTTCTTAAGAGTTACTGTTCATTGAGACAATTATATGAATAAACAGCCTTTGAGTTGTGAAAATCTTCTGTATAGTAGTGATTATATTCAATTTTTGGAGACATTATTACCTGCTTTTCATATATAGTAATTTGTAATACCAAGAGAACTTTTGAAGAGGTCTTAGTATGTGACAGAGCAGCAGGTGTCTTTTAGAGTCTCTATCCTTAGGATTGAAGTTTAAAAATTGTTCGACAGCCCAAGGGAAAGATACCTTGCATTAAAGGATAGCAAAAATGCACTAAAGCTTAGCCGGTGTGGTGGAGCGTGTCTGTAATCCCAGCTATTGGGGAGGCTGAAGCAGAAGAATCTCTTGAACCCAGGAGGCCGAGGTTGCAGCGAAGCCGAGGTTGTGTCACTGCACTCCAGCCTGGGTTACAGAGCAAAACTGTCTCCAAAAAAAAAAAAAAAAAAAAAAAGGCACTAAAGCTGATTGTATATGTTTTTTTGGTCATTCCAAATTTATCTTGTTTGAAAATTGACACTCGCTTTTTGGTGTGGGTTTAAATTACAACAGATTATGTGAACATTTTGTTCTCTGACTTCTTATCTTCTGGTAAGGATGTCTTCTCCTGGTCTCGTTCTGTTCTGGGTCAAGATTAATGGATATGGATTTTAACATTTTGTGATTTTTTTTTTTTAACAAATTTTACTGATATATATTCAGTTTTCTTGGAAATGTTGCAAACTTAAGAACATTCCCATGCTGTTTTTCTTTTATTCTGCTTTGATATTGGAAAGAGTGTAATCCTTATTTAGGCTACCCACAGTTTGAATACAAAAGGTCATACTCTGTTCATAGTCTCTTGGATTGAGATGAATACTTAAAGTATTAAATTATACAGTAGAAGTATAAAGGTATACTATAAGAGTCTGAAAATGTTGCACTAACTCAGCCAAGCAAGGCGGTCTCCCAGTTTTGAACTAGATGTTTCTACAGTGAAGGGCATTCACATTTTGGGTCTTGAAAGTGTAAGCATGGTATATTTGGAGAGTGCAATGAGATAAGGCTGGAATCTTAGGTTAAGGCTGGGGTAAATTAGGAACTCTTGATTGTTGAAGAAGGGGAATAACATAAACACATTTATGGTGTTTCTCTCTCTGCCTTTGCTTCTGATGTCCCCCTCTACCTAGAATGCTTTCTCTCCCCCTCCCCTTGAATTTGAACTCATTCTTTTAAAATTTAACCGCTGTCATCAGCTATTCCTGAAAGCCTTTCCTGGTTTCCCTTTCTTCCTTTACCCCGCATCTTCCACCAAGCTAGGTTATGTCCCCTGTTTGGAGTTCTATCATACCTTGCACATAATTAAAAAAAAAAATTTTTTTTTTAAGAGACAGGGTCTCCCTATGTTGCCCAGGCTGGAGTGCAGTGGCTGTTCACAGGTGTGGTCCCACTACTGATCAGCTTGGCAGTTTTGACCTGCTCTGTTTCCTACCTGGGCTGGTTCACGCCTCCTTAGGCAACCTGGTGGTCCCCCGCTCCCGGGAGGTCACCATATTGATGCTGAACTTAGTGCTGACACCCGATCAGCATAGCACACTACAGCCCAGAACTCCTGGGCTCAAGCTGTCCTCCCGCCTCAGCCTCCCGAGTAGCTGGGACTACAGGCACGCGCCACTGCACCCGGCTTGTACATAATTTTATTACCGTACTTTGGTTGGGAGGCAGGCAGGAAAGGTATATTTTCCTTCTATCTGAAAGAGAAATGAAGCCCAGAAAAACAAGACTTGCCGTAGTAAGTGGTGGACCCTGGAGTTCTGACTTCTAGACCATTGTTGATCCTCATATCACAAGTTTACAGTTGCTTATATAATTACAGTTTTAGGAGTTAGATTTCTGTAGTGTTGACTTTACTTTCTTTCATAAGTTTTCTGTTTTTACTATATTGTTTATTGCTGAGCCAGTAAATGATAAAGCCAGTGGCTGCAAAAAACCAGAGTAGACAGAGGTAAAGAAAATAATGGTTATATTGCTATCAAATTTCTTTTTCTTTTTTTTTTTTTTTTACGGAGTCTCACTCTGTTGCCCAGGCTGGGGAGCAGCGTGATCTCGGCTCACTGCAACCTCCACCTCCCAGCTTCAAGCGATTGTCCTGCCTCAGCCTCCCTAGTAGCTGGGATTATAGGCACTCACCACCATGCCTGGCTTATTTTTGTATTTTAGTAGAAACGGGGTTTCCCTGTGTTGGCCAGGCTGATCTCAGACTCCTGACCTCAAGTGATCTGCCCACCTTGGCCTCTCAACATACTAGGATTATAGGCATGAGTCACCATGCCTGGCCCGCTATCAGATTTCTAGTCAGATAATTGAAATAAAAATAATTATCGGAGGGCTTAATTTTTTTTATTTTTAAATAACATTTATTAGCATATTTAACTGATTTCTTAAAAAGTAATTACATTATTATTATTTTTAAGTTCCAGAGTACTTGTGCAGGATGTGTAGGTTTGTTACATAGATAAGCGTGTGCCATGGTGGTTTGCTGCACCTATCAACCCATCACCCAGGTATGAAGGCCAGCATGAGTTAGCTCTTTTCCCTAATGCTCTCCATGCCCCCCCATCCCGCATTCTAGCACCCTCTCCCGATAGGCCACAGTTAAGTGTTGTTCGTGGAGAGCTTAAATTTTTGTGTATGTTTTTGTGGGGAAGGAATTGTGTATAAAAAAAAAAAAAAAAAACCCTCCTTTCTCAGTCTCTTAATATAAGTAGACCAGCTCTATTTACAGATATACTTGATTTTGTCTCTTGGCCAAACGCCAGACTTCTTTCAAACGAGTGGGTCTTTTCCATCTTTGTTTGAGATCGTAACATTCATGATGCCGTTAGGAGATATTTGATGACCAAAAGACATCTATAAGGCATTCATTCAGAAATTTTAAAGCTTCAAAAGTAGAATTGATACCATTTTAAATTGTTTTGATAGAGCTTATTATGAGATTTGGTTTGGGAAATGTTGAGATTGACTCACTGCAGAAATGAGCTTTTCATGCCCTTTCAGGGATATATTTTTCTTATGAACTTTTTTGCTTAATAGAAATGAAGTACATTGTTTTTGTGTTTTAGCATGGCAGCTTTTAAAAATTGTGATAAAATTCACGTGGCCGGGCGCGGTGGCTCACGCCTGTAATCCCAGCACTTTGGGAGGCCGAGGTGGGTGGTTCACGAGGTCAAGAGATCAAGACCATCCTGGCCAACATGGTGAAACCCCGTCTCTACTAAAAACACAAAAAAATTAGCTGGGCGTGGTGGCACACACCTGTAGTCCCAGCTAC
>NW_016108078.1:622946-625147 GCF_001604975.1 Cebus imitator | reverse complement strand
TTAACCATTTTATTTATTTTGAAACGGAGTCTTGCTCTGTTGCCCAGCCTGGAGTGTAATGGGACATTCTTGGCTCACTGCAACCTCTGCCTCTCATGTTGAAGCGATTCTCCTGCCTCAGCCTCCCGAGTAGCTGGGATTACAGGCAGGCACCACCATGCCTGGTTAACTTTTGTATTTTTAGTAGAGATGGGGTTTCTCCACGTTGGTCAGACTGTTATCCAACTCCTGACCTCAGGTGATCCGCCTGCCTTGGTTTCCCAAAGTGCTGGGATTATAGGCGTGAGCCAATGTGTCTGGCCCCATTTTAACCATTTTAAAGTGTACACTTGTACAGTGCCATTAGGTAACTTCACGATGTTGTGCAGCTAACACCCCTCAAATGGAAATTCGGTACCCAGTAAGCAGTCAATCCCCATTCTCCCTTCCTCCAAGTCCCAGGTGACCATTTGCCTATTCTGGGTATTTCACATAAACGGAATCGTATAATATATGACCTTTTGTGTCTGACTTTCACTCAGCATGTTTTTGAGATTCATCTGTGTTGCGGCATATAGCATTACTTTATTCCCTTTATGGCTGAGTATTATTCCATCGTATGGATGTGTACTATATTTTGTTTAACCATTTATCTGTTCATGGATATTTGGGATGTTCCCACCTTTTGGCTTTTGTGAATAGTGCTGCTATGAATATTTGTATGCAAGTTTGGTTTGAATACCTGTTTTCATTTATTTTGGGTATACCTATGAGTACAACTGCTAGGTCATATGTAATCCTATGTTACATTTTGTTTGGAGACAGGGCTCTGTTGCCCAGGCTGGAATGCAGTGGCACAATCATAGCTTAGTGCAGTTTCAACCACCCAGGCTGAGGTGATCCTCCCACTTCAGCCTCCTGAGTAGCAGGGATTATGGGTGTGTGCTACACATTCCACGCCAGGCTAATTTTTTGGTAGAGACAAGGTCTCCCTCTGTTGCCCAGGCTGGTCATGAACGCCTGGGCTCAAGTGATCCTCCTGCTTTAGCCACTGTGCCCAGCCATATGTTAAACTTGTTGAGAAACCACCAAACTGTTTTCCATAGCAATTGTACCAATTTTCATTGCCATGAGCCATGTATAAAGGTTCCATTTCTCCACATTCTCACTGCAATCCTCCCACCTCAGCCTCCCAAGTAGCTGGGATTACTGCCACACACTACATGCCTAGCTAATTTTTTTTTTTTTTGAGACAGAGTCTCGCTCTGTTGCCCAGGCTGGAGTGCAGTGGCATGATCTTGGCTCGCTGTAACCTCCACCTCCAGGGTTCAAGCAGTTCTTCTGCCTCAGGCATGTGCTACCACGTCCGGCTAATTTTTGTATTTTTAGTAGAGATGGGGTTTCACCATGTTGATCAGGCTGGTCTTGAACTCCTGACCTCAGGTGGTCTGCCCACTCGGCCTCCCAGAGAGCTAGGATTATACATGTGAACTTGAACCACTGTACCCGGCTACAGTTGTCTTTATGTATGTTCCTAGGGCTTAGGTAAGTGTATTTACCTTTTTAGGAAGGAAAAATGGCTACAAGTAGGTAACGATACATAACTGTGAACTTAGTAAGAGACTCCAGGTTTGAGGCCTGATTTTTAAAAATTTTTTCACTGGGCCATGTTACTACATTGCTGAATGTAGAAGAGTAGTATCCTGGTCACTGGATCATATCCCTTTAGTAGTGTCAACTCATTACTGGAAAACTTCATTTTCTGGAAAACTTTAAAAAATATATGGTTTTCTGCCTTCCTAAATAGGGTCTCCTGAAAATCATTTAATGTTTTCTGTAGTATTATTGAACAGTATTTTAATATAGTGCTGTTTCTAGGGGTTATTGAGATGTAGACAATAAAAGCTTGCATTTATTGATTATTATATTGTGCCTGGCACTGTGCTAAGTATTTTATATGTGTATTTTCTTATCGGTCCTATGAGATTTCACAAATTAAATTAAGAATGATTGAGGTTAAATAATTTGCCTGAAATCTCTTCCAAGGGATGAAAGGCAGAACCAAGATTTGATTCCAGATTTCTCCCACTCCAGAGCTTGTGTTCTTTATTTTTTGAGACAGAGTCTCACTCTGTGATCTAGGCTGGCGTTCAATGATGTGATCACAGCTCACTGCAGCCTCAACCTCCCTGGGCTCAGGTGATCATCCCCTCTTCAGCGTC
>NW_016108078.1:619683-621365 GCF_001604975.1 Cebus imitator | reverse complement strand
GGGTTTCCCCATGTTGACCAAGCTGGTCTTGAACTCCTGACCACAGGTGATCTGCTCGCCTTGGCTTTCTTGGCTTCCCAGAGCTCTAGGATTACAGGTGTGTACCACCGTGCCTGGCCATATTAAATTTTTTTAAAAATTATTTTACAGGCAGAATCTCACTCTGTCACCCAGGCTGGAGTGCAGTGTTGCAATCATGGCTTACTGTAGCCTCCTGGGATCAAGTGATCCTTCCACTTCAGCCTCTTGAGTAGCTGGGACTATAGGCATGCACCACCATGCCCAGCTTATTTTTTTAATTTTACTTTTTGTAGAGACAGGGTTTCCCTGTGTTGCTCAGGCTGGTCTCAAACTCTTGGGCTGAAGCCATCCTCTTGCCTTGGCCTCCCCGAGGGCTAGGAGTACAGGTGTTAGCCACCAACCCTGGCCAGGACATCATATTTTATTGCGATACAATTTATGTAATATAGAATTTACAAATATAAAAGCCAGTGATTTTCAGTAAATGTATAGAGTTGTAAAATCTTGATTACAACTCAATTTTAGTTCATTACCATCGCCCAAAAGATTGCTTGTGCTTATTTGCAGTCAATCCTGTTCTGTGCCCCAGCCCCAACCACTAATCTATCTTCTGTTTCTGTAGCTTTGTTTTTTCTGGACATTTTTAAATATAAATGAAATCATATAGTATGCAGCCTTTTCCTCTGACTTCTTTCATTTAACATAATGTCTTCATGGTTCATCCTTGTCGTAGCATGTATCAATACTCCATTTCTTTTTTTTTCTTTTTTTATTATTTTTTTTAAGATGGGACCTTGCTATGTTGCCCAGGCTGGTAGGCAGTGGCTATTCATGGGCGTGATCATAGTGCACTGCAGCCTTGAACTTCTGGGCCCAAGTGATCCTCCTACCTCAGCCTCCTGGCTCCTGGGTAGCTGAGACTATATGACACCTGACACCATTCCTTTTTATTGCCCAGTAATACTCTTTTTTGAGATGGAGTTTCACTCTTTTGCCCATGCTGGAGTGAAGTGGCACCATCTCGGCTCACTGCAACCTCTGCCCCCTGGGTTCAAGCGATTTTCCTGCCTCAGCCTCCTGAGTAGCTGGGTAGCACCACCATGCCTGGCTAATTTTTGTAATTTTGGTAGAGAAGGGATTTTACCATGTTGGCCAGGCTGGTCTCTAACTCCTGACCTCAAATGATCCACCCACCTTAGCTTCCCAAAGTGTTAGGATTACAGGCATGAGCCACTGTGCCCAGCCTGCCCAGTAATATTCTATTACACTTAATACATTTTATTTATCCATTCATCAGTTGATAGACATTTGGATTGTTTCCACCTTTTGGCTATTGTGAATAGTGCTGCTATGAACACGTGTACAAGTTTTTGTGTGGACATATGTTTTCATTTCTCTTAGGTAGATGATATCATATGGTAACTCTGTTTAACTTATTGAGGAGCTGCCAGACTGTGTTCCAAAGCAGCTGTACCATTTTACATTCCCACCAGGATTGTGTGAGGGTTCTGTTTTTTTCATATGCTTGCCAACACTTGTTACTGTCTTTTTTATTGTAGGGTATGAAGTGGTATTTCATTGTGGTTTTGATTTGCATTTCCACAATGAATAATGATGTGGAACATCTTTTGATGTGTTTATTGGTCTTTTGTACATCTTCT
>NW_016108078.1:614789-619407 GCF_001604975.1 Cebus imitator | reverse complement strand
TAGAGACGGGGTTTCACCATGTTGACCAGGATGGTCTCGATCTCTTGACCTGGTGATCCACCCGCCTCGGCCTCCCAAAGTGCTGGGATTATAGGCGTGAGTGGATTTCTTCTTTACAGAAATGTCTATTCAGGCCTTTTGCCCATTTTCTTTTTTTTTTTAATACTTTAATATCTCTTTTCTATAAAAAAATTTTTTTTTATATGGAACACTTCATAAATTTGCGTGCCATCCTTGCGCAGGGGCCATGCTAATCTTCTCTGTGTCGTTCCAATTTTAGTATATGTGCTGCCGAAGCAAGCACTCTTTTGCCCATTTTAAGATTGGATTATTTGTCTTGTCATTATTGGGTTCTTTTTGTGTGTGTGTGTGTGGTGGGGGGAACACAGGGTCTCACTCTGTTGCCCAGGCTGGAGTGCAGTGGCGTGACCTCAGCTCACTGCAATCTTCACCTCCCAGGCTCATGCTATTCTCTAGTCTCAGCCTTCCAAGTAGCTGGGATTACAGGCGTGAGCCACTGCACCTGGCCATTACTGAGTTCTTAATATATTTTCAATACCATCTCCTATCACATATATGATTTGCACATACTTTCTCCTGCCCTATAGGCTGTCTTTTCACCACTTTCTTGAGGGTATCCTTTGAAGCACAAAAGCTTAAATTTTGATGAGGTGCAGCTTCTTTGTTTATTTGTTTTTTGAGACAGTCTCACTCTGTCAGCCAGGCTGGAGTGCAGTGGCGTGATCTCTGCTCACTGCAACCTCTGCTTCAGGTTCAAGCGATTCTGGTACCTCAGCCTCCCGAGTAGCTGGGATTATGGACATATGCCACCATATCCGGCTAATTTTTGTATTTTTAGTAGAGATGGGGTTTCACCATGTTGGTCAGGCTGGTCTCAAACTCCTGACCTCAAGTGATTCACCTGCCTTGACCTCCCAAAGTGCTGGGATTACAGGCATGAGCTGCCATGCCTGGCTCAGATGCAGCTTCTTAATTTTCTCTGTTATGCTTATGGTTTTAGTGTTGTGTCTGGGAAGTCATTGTCTAACCCAAGTTACTGAGATTCACTCCATTATTTACTTCTAAAAGTTTTATAGTTTTAGCTTTTATATTTAGGGTTATGATCCACTTTATAATTTCTGTGTATGGTGTGAGGTCAGGGTCCAACCTCATTCTTTTGCATGTAGATTCCAGTTGTGCCAGCAAGTTTGGTTGAAATGACTGTTCTTTTCCCATTGAGTGGTCTTGACCACTTTATTGAAAATCAATTGACCATAAATGTTAGGGCGTCTAGACTCTGAATTCCATTGACCTATATGTCTATCCTTAGTCTGCTGTTCATTTCTAATTTATTCATTTTTGGTAGGAGAGCATGCTTTGTATGATTTCAATCTCTTTAAATTTATTGAGATTTGTTTTAACGCCTGGCATATGATTTTTTTTTTCAGAGAATAATTCTATGTGTGCTTGAAAAGAATGTCTATTTTGTTATTGTTGGGTGAAATGTTGTATAGATGTCACTTAGGTCAAGTTGGTTGATAGTATTGACCAAGTTTTTCATATACTTGTTGGTTTTCTGTCTAGTTACTTTCTCTCTTATTGAGAGTGGGGTATCAAAATCTTTTGCTATTATTGAATTATCTATTTCTCCAGTTTTGTCAGTTTTTATTAAATGTATTTTGGGACTCTATTGTTAGATGTGTGTATGTTACATTGTCTTGATGAATTAACTCTTTTATCTGTATAAAATGCCCCTATTTGTCTCTAGTGACATATTTTTATCTTAGGGTACTGGTTTTTAAAAAGACTGAGGGAATCCTTTTTTCATCCTTCTTATTTGCTTCTTTTTTTCTTTTTTTTTCTTGAGATAGAGTGTTGCTCTGTGCCTAGGCTGGAGTACAGTAGCACCATCTCAGCTCACTGCAGCCTCTTCCTCCCAGGTTCAAGCTATTCTCATGCCTCAGCCTCCTGAGCAGTTGGGATTACAGGCTCACACCATCATACCTGGCTAATTTTTATATTTTTAGTAGAAACAGAGTTTCACCATGTTGGGCAGGCTGGTCTCCAACTCCTGACCTCAGGTGATCCACCCGCCTCAGCCTCCCAAAGTGCTGGGTTTACAAGTGTGAGCCACTGTGCCTCGCCCTTATTTGCTTCTTATCCTATACTTAGGGAAGCCAGGTGTTAGAATTATTATACCAGAGCACCAGTACTTGCCACTCCTCTATTATATTAGGGGTCTGAATAAGATTTTATATTGTTTTAATTAATTAATTTTTTTGAGACAGGGCCTTACTCTGTCACCCAGGTTGGACTGTAGTGGCTCACTGCGGCCTCAGCCTCCCAGGTTCAGGTGATCCTCCCACCTCAGCCTCCCCAGTAGCTAGGATGACAGATGAATGCCACCATGACTGGCTAAGTATTTAAAAAAATTTTTTTTTATTTTTTAAAGAACAGTCCTATTGCAATAATATTTTTTATGAGACAGATTCTTGCTCTGTTGCCCATGCTGGAATGCAGTTATGTGATCTTGCCTCACCGCAACCTCTGCTTCCCAGCTTCAAGCGATTCTCAAGCCTCAGCCTCCCAAGTAGCTGGGATTACAGGCATGCGCAACCACACCTGGCTAATTTTTGTATTTTTCAGTAGAGACGGGGTTTCACCATGTTGGCCAGGCTGGTCTTGAACTCCTGACCTCAGGTAATCCACCTGCCCCCACCTCCCAAAATGCTGGGATTATAAGTGTGAGCCACAATGCCCAGCCCAGCCTATTGTTTTTAAATTTAAAAGAAAATTTTTCCCAACACCATGGACCTGAAGGCAAAGATTTTATTTTATTTTTTGAGACAAGGTCTCTCTGTCATCCAGGCTAGAGTGCAGTGGCTCAGTCACAGCTCATGGCAATCTTGTCCTCCTGGGCTCAAGGGATCTTCCTGCCTCAGCCTCCTGGAGTTTGAACTACAGGCACATGGCACCATGCCCAGCTAATTTTGTTATTTTTTGTAGAGATGGGGTCTTGCCATGTTGCCCAGGCTGGTCTCAAACTCCTGGGCTCAAGCGATCCTCCCTGTTTGGCCTCCCAAATTCCTGGCATTACAAGTGTGAGCCATTCACTGTGTCTGGCCAAAGATTTTAATTTATTTTATTTATTTCTGAGACAGAATCTCATTCTGTTCCCCAATGTGGAGTGCAATGGTGTGATCTTGGCTCACTACAACCTCTGCCTCCTGGGCTCAGGTGATTCTTGTGCCTCAGCCTCCTGAGTACGTGGGATTAATCCACTGCACCCAGCCTCAAAGATTTAATTTAATTTTATTTATTTAATTTTTTTTTGAGACAGAGTCTTGCTCTGTCACCAGGCGCCAGGCTGGAGTGCAGTGGCGCGACCTCTGCTCACTGCAACCTTGCCTCCTGGGTTCAAGCAATTCTCCTGCCTCAGCTTCCCGAGTAGCTGGGACCACAGGCACGCTCCACCATGGCCAGCTAATTTTTCTATTTTTTAGTAGAGATGGGGTTTCACCATGGTCTCAATCTCTTGACCTCATGATCTGCCCACCTTGGCCTCCCAAAGTACTGGGATTACAGGCGTGAGCCACCATGCCTGGCCAAAGATTTTATTTTTAAAAATAGGTTCTGTAGTAAAAAAAATTTTGAAGACTTTCCAACTTAAATTCTCTGACTTAACTATATTTGGCTCGTTGCTTAGAAGTCCTTTCGTCTTACTTGTGGATTTTTGCTCTTGAGGTTTAAAATCTCACCTAAAATGGTTAACATTTGGGGAATGTGGGTGAATACTGGATTCTTTTTATGCTCCTGCACGTTTTTTTCCCAAAATCAAAAATTACTTCAAAATAAAGAGTTAAGGTCGGGTGCAGTGGCTCACGCATGTAATCCCAGCCCTTTGGGAGGCCGAGGCAGGTGGATCATGAGGTCAAGAGATTGAAACCATCCTGGCCAACATGGTGAAACCCCCTCTCTACTAAAAAATACAAAAATTGGCAGGACGTGGTGGTGTGTGCCTGTAGTCCCAGCTACTCGGGAGGCTGAGGCAGGAGAATCGCTTGAACCCAGGAGGCTGAGGTTGCAGTGAGCCAAGCTCGCGCCACTGCACTCTAGCCTGGCGCCTGGCCATAGAGCAAGACTCTGTCTCAAAAAAAAAATAAAAATAAAGAGTTAAACTAGTTATCTTTTTTCACTTGCTTGCAATACTAGTCTTATTAAGTGACTTTGGAAATATATTGATTTGACAATGTAACCTCATAGAGACATTCATAGATTTGCCCTAGTAATGTCATCTGGTTGGCAAATTATTGTGAGTCACCATAAGACTCTTGATTTTCCCTCACAGCTATATTCATTCACACAGTAAATTTTCTTGCATTTAGTAGTTCCTTAGTGAGTCTTGAACATATCCCTCCTGCCACTATTTTCATTCAAACCTCATCATCTCTTTTGGATTGTTACAGTAGTTTTTTAATGGGTCTCCTTGTTTTACATTGTATGACATAAAAGTGTCTGTCTGCTTCTCTGTCCTCATCTGCCTGCTTCTGATATGCATGTAAACAACTGCTCATGATACCACTCATATACTTACTCCATATTGTTTAATGCCTTTCTT
>NW_016108078.1:606751-613449 GCF_001604975.1 Cebus imitator | reverse complement strand
TAGTAGAGACAAGGTTTCACTAAACCAGGCTGGTTTGGTCTTGAACTCCTGACCTCAAGTGATCCACCCACATTGGGCTCCCAAAGTGCTGGGATTACAGGTGTGAGTCACTGCTCCCAGCCTGCAGTGTTATTTTTAATGCTGTGGCATACCTCATTTTGAGATACTTAATTAAACACAAATTAGGCTTATGTTTTGTTTTTTCCGTAAGTGCTAGAACGAACATCTTTATAGTTAAATTTTTGCACAGATTCTTGACTATTTTCTAAGGCAAGTTCCTATAAGTAGAATTGCTAGTTTAAAAGAATACATGGTTTTGAGTCTTTCTTGCTATTGTTTTAGGATAGTATATTAATATTTGACAACAGTTTCTGTTAAAATCTGAAGGTAAGCTTATAAATCTTCATTATTTAAAATTACTGTCAGATGTTTATAGCAGCAACATTCACAACAGTCAGAAGGTAGAAACAATTCAATCTACTGGCAGATGAATGAAATGAACAGAATGTGGTCTATAACTAATATGATGGAATATTATTCAGCCTTAAAAAGGAATGAAATTCTGATACATGCTACAACATCAGTAGACCTTGAAAATACTATACTAAGTGAAATAAGCCAGACACAAAAGGACAAATGTCTGATTACATTTATGTGAATTACCTAAAATAAGCAAATTCATAGAGACAGAAAGTAGAAGTTACTGGGGTAGGTGAGAGCTAATAGGAAATCGTTGTTTAATGGGTACAGAGTTTCAATTTGGGATGATTAAAAAGCTCTGGGCATGGATAGTAGTGATGATTGCGCAACACTATGAATGTAGTTAACACCACTGAATTGTATACTTAAAAACGGTAAATTTGACGTTACGTATATTTTAGTACAATAAAAGAAACTACTATTGATGAATTCCGGAATTTTAGACAAATACCACCTAGAAACCATGTGGTTGTTTTTACTTATTGTGTTTGTCACCTTGTGGCTAAGTGAACCCAGGGTTTCGGTACTTGTTTTGAATTTGATGGATTGACAGATGGAGCTGAGAACTAGGTTTCTAACCAATATTCATGCAATATGAAGACAGATCAAGATATATACTAAGTAGCCTACTAGGCACTGAGGACTAATGGTAAACAAGATAAGACACAGTCCCTAGAGTCTGCTGGTTGCTAAGATTGGACAGAAAAAAGAAGAAACTTCTTATTAAGGAAAAAAGGATTAAAAATCAGGTGACTTATTTTTTCCTTAATGATTTCCTTTGTATGGTGATTTTGAAATATCCTTTTCCCCCCTTCAGGTTGCTATAGAAATATATGACCACGCAAAAGGAAGTCCATTCTAATAATTCTGATACCTGAGATGTAACTGGACTGAAGACTAGAAACAGGAAAAATTTTAGTGCCAACTTTAATTACAATGGCCACTGATTCGGGAGATCCAGCCAGCACAGAAGATTCCGAGAAACCTGATGGAATTTCACTTGAAAACAGAGTTCCTCAGGTTGCTGCGACTTTGACAGTAGACGCTAGACTAAAGGAGAAAAACAGCACCTTCTCTGCTTCTGGGGAAACCATAGAAAGGAAGAGATTTTTCCGAAAGAGTGTTGAAATGACGGAAGATGACAAAGTTGCCAAATTGTCCCCAAAAGATGAGAGAATAAAGACTGCAACAAATATTCCAAGAGTAGATAAACTTCCTTCAAATGTGCTGAGAGGTGGACAAGAAGTTAAATATGAACAGTGTTCAAAGTCAGCCTCGGAAATCTCAAAAGATTGTTTCAAGGAGAAAAGTGAAAAGGAAATGGAAGAAGAAGCAGAAATGAAGGCTGTAGCTACTTCTCCTAGTGGCAGATTCCTGAAATTTGACATAGAACTAGGAAGGGGAGCATTTAAAACAGTGTATAAAGGACTGGACACTGAAACATGGGTTGAGGTTGCTTGGTGTGAGCTGCAGGTAGGTATATAATCTTCTTGGTTATAATAAATTCAAGTTTTAGCTGGCCTGGCCTTCTGTGTGATCCATGATTAAAATGTATCATGGATTAAAATAAAATGAAGGACTTCTCCCTCACATCCTACAAATTATTGTCCTCTCCTATATCCTCTTAGGAGCTCACGCCAAACTTTTTTTTTCTCCTGTTGTTTTCTTTTCTGTTTTAAAGGGGGAAAAAATCTGTATGGCTTTTTTTTTTTTTTTTTGAGGTGGAATCTTGCTCTGTCACCCAGGCTGTAGTGCAATGGCGCAGTCTCGGCTCACTGCAACCTCTGCCTCGAAAATTCTTCTGCCTCAGCCTCCTGAATAGCTGGGATTATAAGTGCATGCCACTACGCCCTGCTAATTTTTCGTTTTGTTTTGTTTTGTTTTGTTTTGTTTTAAGTAGAGACAGGGTTTCACCATGTTGACCAGGCTGGTCTTGAACTCCTGACTTCAGGTGATCCTCCCGCCTTGGCCTTCCAAAGTGCTGGGATTACAGGCATGAGCCATGGTGCCTGGCCTATCATGACTTTCTTTTGGAAAAATTGTTTTAATTTGTTAGCTTTAGGAAAGTCCCCAAATTCTTAATGTTTCCTTTTGAAAACTTCATAAATAAGTGACTTATGAGTTGATTGTCATACTAAGTACTTGAGAGTATGATAGGGAAATGTATTCATTGTGGTATATACCTTTTTTCTTTTTCTTTTAACAAAATTTTGGGGGTTCATGTCCTGTTTTTCAGAACTGGAAAGGTTTTACTTGATTCTTTGAGGACATTTATTGATAGAGGCTCATGATGCCTTTGAATTTACCTTAGAGAATATCTCTAGAAGAAATAATCACCAGAATCTATTAAAGTTATTCAGCTAAAATGTGTGTAGAAAGGAGAAATGAAAGCAACAGTAGAATGACTGAATTGTCTTCATATTTGGTTCCATAATATGTTCATGTAGTACTTTTCATTAATGAAGAACTAAATAGGGACAGAGCATCATAGAAGGGGTTATAATGAGAAGATTTTTAGACAGATGTGGGTCAAATATAAGGAAAACCTTTGTGACCTCAGTCAACTCATGGGAAATGGTCAGTGATCACATGGGATGCTTAAAATTAAGATGGAATAAAGCCAGTTTCTAAGAACAGTTTTTTGTTGTTCAAATTCCAGCAGTCTCTATGAGTGTAAATGTATATGTATGAAAACACCATGATTTCATTCACTCTGAATTTGCTGTAGGTTTCTGTTCAGATAGGTTGGAATTTAGTCCAGGTTTCTGAATTTCTAGGAAGCTTTTTGTTTAATGCCATGGTTTCCAAACTTTACTGTCTATAAAAGAGTCAGTATTTGCTTCATATGCAAATTCTGGGGCCTATTGGTACAAATTCTGATTTAATAAGTCTGGATTGGGGTACAAGACTGCAATTTTTAAAAACTTTCTAAGTGCTTCTAATTTAGGGAGTCCCTTGAATACTCCTTGGAAAGCAAATTACCTATCGGTCAGACCCATTCGAGTGGGCTTCAAAAGGTACGTGCATGTGTGGAGTTTACTTGGTTTTCTTCTCACCTGCCTTTCAACCTTTAAGAATTTTATATGGTATACATTGTAGTAGAAATATTAGATAATGCAGGCAAGCAACCATCAGAATCACCTAAAATTCTAGTACTTTGGGTACAATGCTTTAAACATTTTGGTATATACATCTTTCTGGTAAATACACACACACACATATACACACGTCTTTCTATACAATTTTATACTCTTTATTTTCACTTATCTTGAATGTCTTTTCATTATCAGTAAGGGTATATTTATGTATTTTTGCAAGTGTTTATTTACATACTTTTTTCTCTTTTTAAATTTTATTTTTTGATTTCCAGATTTTAAGTTCAGGGGTATAGGTGCAGGATGTGCAGGTTTGTTACACAGGTAAATGTGTGCCATGGTGGTTTGCTGCATAGATCATTCCATTACCTAGGTATTTAGCCCAGCATCCATTAGCTATTCTTCTTGATGTTCTCCCTCCTTCCACCCCCCACCCCCCATTTTCTATTATTTATTTATTTTATTTATGTTATTTTATTTTATTTTTTGAGACAGGGTCTGACTCTATCACCCATGCTGGAGTGCAGTGGCATGATCTTGGCTCATTGTAACCTCTGCTTCCCAGGCTGAGGCTATCCTCCCACCTCAGCTTCTCAAGTAGTTGGGACTACAGGCACATGCCACCACTCCTGGCTACTTTTGTTTTTGTATCTTTAGTAGAGACGGGGTTTCACCATGTTGTCCTGGTTGGTCTTGAACTCCTGGACTAAAGCCATCTGCCTGCCTCAGCCTCTCACAGTGCTGGGATTATAGGTGTGAGCCATCATGCCTGGCCTACATAATTACTTAAAATAGATGCTTAGTGTTTGATTATAAGGTTCTTCTAGGTTATTTAAGCAGTCCCCTATTGTTGGATATATAGGGCTTGTTCATTTTTTGAGAGACGTAATCTCACGCTGTCATCTAGGCTGGAATGCAGTGGCGTCTTCTTGGCTCACTGAAGCCTTAACCTCCTAGGCTCAAGCGATCCTCCCCCTTCAGCCTCCCTAGTAACTGGGACTGCAGACATACCACCACACTCAGCTAACAGTGTTTTTATTTTTTGTAGAAATGAGGTCTTACTATTTTGCCCAAGCTGGTCTCACACTCCTAGGCTGAATCGCTCCTTCTGCTTTGGCCTCCCAAAGTGCTGGGATTACAGGCATGAGCCACTGCACCCTGCCAAAGTTTTTCTCTCTAATATCTTACTATTGTAACCATGGCTATGATGAAAATCCTTGTGTATAATATTGAAAGTTATGTAAATTTTAATTTCATCTCTGCATTGTGACATCAGTAGCACTCAACTTTTAGTGATACCATCTGTAAATGAGGAAAATAATTTCCATTCATTTGGTAGTAGGGTACATAGTAAAGATAAGTCAATCATTTTGCAAGCTGTGTACTCTAGTTATGTTTAGATAAAAAAGGATGTTTAGGTAAAACTTGAAAGTATTTCCGTGGAAAACTCCTAGGATACTGACTTCTTTTATTTCATTTTTTTTTTTTTTTTGAGACAGAGTCTTGCTCTGTTGCCCAGGCTAGAGTGCAGTGACATAATCTTGGCTTACTGCAACCTCTGCCTCCTGGGTTTAAGCGATTCTCTTGCCTTAGCCTCCCAAATAGCTGGGACTACAGGCATGCACCACCATGCCTGGCTAATTTTTGTATATTTAGTAGAGGCAGGGTTTCAACATATTGGCCAGGGTGGTTTCAAACTCCTGACCTCAGGTGATCTGCCTGCCTTGGCCTCCCAAAGTGCTGGGATTATAGGTGTGAGCCATTGCACTGGCTGTAGGATACTGACTTCTATCATTCACCTGTGGAAAGGTTTAAAAATCTCATAAGGTCTTCTACTCAGAATGTGGCCCCTGGACCTGGGAGCTTGTCAGAACTGCATATTCCCAGGCCTCATTCCAGACCTTCTGAATCAGAATCTGACTTTTAGTAATACCTCCAATTGATTTGTGTGCACAATTAAGTGAAGTTTGGAAAGCACTTGAAGTATGGGACCGATTCCTACAGTAGGAATTCCTTTCATACTCTAACATGAACTTTATATTATATTATGTATTCTGATTTCTGGCTTCTAGTCCAGACTTCTCAAATTGAAATCTTTAGGAAATGGGCTCCAGGAACTTACTGTTTAAAAGTTCCCAGGGTGCTGGCCATAGCGGTGCTCACCTATAGTCCTAGCTACTCAGAAGGCTGAGTCAGGAGAATCACTTGAGCCCAGGAGTTTGAGGCTGCAGTGAGTCATGATTGTGCCCCATTGCACTCCACCCTGGGTGACAGAATGGGACCCTGTCTTAAAAAAAAAAAAAAAAAAATAGTTCCCCAGGTGATTGGATACATAGCCAGATTTGGGAATCTCTAATGTGGAGCAAATGCAATAAATATATAAAGTACATTTTAATTTACACAGAGAACAACAATTGCAATTTTCTGTTCTAAAAGGAATGTCAGAATTAGTGGACTTATCAGTTTTTGAATATTGCTTTATCTTCTGCATTTTTTTAAAAGACAAAGTCTTGCTCTGTTACCCAGGCTAGAGTACAGTGGCATGATCATAGCTCACTGTAACCTCGAATGCCTAGGCTCAAAGGATCCTCCCAAATAGCCAAGACTACAGGCAATAGGCCACCATCCCCAGCTAATTTTTTTTTGATTTTTGAAATATTTTGCAGAGATGCCTTACCCTCCCAAAGTGCTGGGATTATAGGCATAAGCCACTGTGACCAGCCTGCATATTTGAAATTAAGAAAAACTAGCTTATTTATAATCCCAGGAGAATAAGGGAGATCGTCTTTGAATTATTTCCTGAGTACAATGCAGTTTTTAATGTACAATTTTTCATTCTTCTGTAGTCTTATTTATTATATAAATAGTCCTGTAGAAAAAGATCACAGTGTAGATTCTTTTTCAATGTGTGTGTGAGATTGTGTATATACTATTATATATAATCGATACATCCATACTTTTATCAGTTTGATATATATTCTATTTATTAACATTACTAAAATATATAAACTATAGCATTGACACTACCTCTTGCTTAATCTTCTCCCCTAATGTTAGGCAATTCTTTTTTTTTTTTTTTTTTTTTTTGTTTTTTTTTTTTTTGAGACAGAGTCTTGCTCTGTT
>NW_016108078.1:600834-601851 GCF_001604975.1 Cebus imitator | reverse complement strand
CCGTGTTGACCAGGATGGTCTCGATCTCTTGACCTCGCGATCCACCTGCCTCGGCCTCCCAAAGTGCTGGGATTACAGGCTTGAGCCACCGCGCCTGGCCGGCAATTCTTTTCTTATTTTTCTTTTTTATTTTTTGAGACAGGATCTCACTTTGTCACCTAGGTTGGAGTGCAGTGGTATGATCACAGCTCACTGTAACCTCAACCTTGTGGGCTCAATTGATTCTTCCACCTCAGCCTCCCTAGTAGCTGGGACTGCAGGTGTGTGTCACCATACCTGGCTAATTTTTGTATTTTTTGTAGAGATAGGGTTTTGCTGTGTTGCCCAGGCTGGCCTCAAGTGATTAGCCCGTCTTGGCCTCCCAAAGTACTGGGATTATAGGTGTGAGCCACCACCACTTGCCTTTTTATTTTTAGAGACAGAGTCTCACTCTGTCTCCCAGATTGGTCTTGAAGTCATGGACTCAAGAGATCCTCCTGCCTTGGCCTTCCAAGTAGCTGGGACTACAGGGACAAGCCACTGTACTGGTACTTTTCTTTTTTTTTAATTTTATTTTTACATGTTTGGTTTGAAATTTACAGCTCAACAATAGGTTTTATACCTTTTTCTCTTGATGGCATTCCCTTCCTCCCCATTGTGGATATCTGAGTCTTGTGTAATAATTCTGTTTGTTTTTTTGTAGTGACAGTCTCATTATGTTGTCCAGGCTGGTCTCAAACTCCTGGCTTCTAGAGATCTTCCTCTCTGCCTCTCAAAGTGCTGAGATTACAGACGTGAGCCACCATGCCCAGCCTAAATCTGTATTTTTTATCACCAACAAACCGAAGGCAAATTGCGTAATAATTCTCAACAGCCCCACATCCATTTATTTAGAATATGTTGACCTTATGGTGCTGCAAAGAACTGGGAGTGAAAGATTTTACTGCTGATGTTTGACTTTGAGTATGTTGAAAACAAACTCTCAGATTTAGGATTTGGCTATAAACATCTGCATTTCAAGTTCTTCATATTTTATGG
>NW_016108078.1:597718-599909 GCF_001604975.1 Cebus imitator | reverse complement strand
TTAGTAGAGACAGGGTTTCACCATGTTGACCAGGATGGTCTCGATCTCTTGACCTTGTGATCCACCCGCCTTGGCCTCCCAAAGTGCTGGGATTACAGGCGTGAGCCACCGCGCCTGGCTAATTTTTATATTTTTAATAGAGTCAGGATTTCACCATGTTGGCCAGGCTGATCTCAAACTCCTGACCTCAGGTGATCTGCCTGCCTCAGCCTCCCAAAGTATGGGATTACAGCCTTGAGCCACCGTGCCCGGCCATAATTTCTTTCATTTTTTTTTTTGTTTTTGGAACAGAGTCTCGCTCTGTTGCCAGGCCAGAGTGCAGTGGCACAATCTCGTCTCACTGCAACCTCCATCTCCCAGGTTCAAGCGATTCTCCTGCCTCGGCCTCCCGAGTAGCTGGGATTACAGGCATGCACCACCAAGCCCACGTAATTTTTGTATTTTTAGTAGAGATGGGGTTTCACCAGTTTCACTATGTTGGCCAGGCTGGTCTCAAACTCTTGACCTCATGATCCACCCGCCCTGGCCTCCTAAAGTGCTGGGATTACAGGCATTAGCCACTGTGCCCAGCCATTTCTTTCATTTTTAAAAAGTTTTTTTAGGCAGGGTCTTACTATATTGCTTGGGCTAGTCTCGAACTCCTGGGCTTAAGTGATTCTCCAGCCTTGGCCTCCCAAAGTGCTGGAATTACTGGCATGTGCCACTGCACCCAGTCTTTAATTTTTGTAGAGGTGGAGTTTTGCTGTGTTGCTCAGCCTAGTCTTGAACTCCTGGGTTCAAGTGATTCTCCTACCTTGGCCTCCAAAATCACCAGGATTACAGGCATGAGCCATTGTGCCTGGCCCCCATAACTTGATCTGAAAAATACATTAATGGAAAGACCTGACCTATTGTTCTTTGTAAAAACTTTGGCAAATTACTTGGTAATTACTTGGTAAATTAGTAAATTACTGTGAGTGAGGGCTATCAGTCATAAGTGCTATTTAGAAGACTATATTTTAGTTTATGATGTTGAAAGACTTGGTCACATGTTACTGAAAGACCAGTTTGGCAACTCTCAGAAAAAATCAATCACAGGAGTTCGTAATAGTTTCTTCTTCCACTAACAACTTGAAAATTAACATCACTTAGCACAACCAGTTTTTGGTTTATTATGACTTGGAAAATATTATTATGACTTGGAAAATACACTAGTACATTTGTTTTCTTCATACAATCGAAGTATTTTCTAAATGTGGGAACATTGTAGATATCTGAAAGATGTTTTGTTGACATTTTCTAAAATAAGCTTCACTCTGGGGTCAGATATGTGATTGTGTACTTTTGAGGGTAAACAGACCTTTGAATAGCACTTAGACATCTAACAACTCAAGCTATAGTCTGTGAACCAAACCAAACATGACACTGGAAAGAAATCCCAAAAGGAAAAAAAGGCACAATAGAGTATAGCAGGTTGACATGTTGAGTTGAGCATTCTAAGATACTTTCATTATAGTAGTGAATATACTCAAAGCAATGTAGTGGAAGTAACAGCTTAAAAATCCATACTTCCACACCTGAAGCATCTATCAGAATTGTGGAAGATGGCCTGGCATGGTGGCTCACATCTGTAATGCCAGCACTTTTGGAGGCTGAAGCGGGCGTATCTCCTGAGGTCAGGAGTTCGAGATCAACCTGCCTAACATGGCGAAACCCCATCTCTACTAAAAAGGCAAAAAATTAGCCAGGCGTAGTGGTAGGTACCTGTAATCCCAGCTACCTGGG
The DNA here is from genome assembly GCF_001604975.1 of Cebus imitator. Taxonomy (NCBI): domain Eukaryota; kingdom Metazoa; phylum Chordata; class Mammalia; order Primates; family Cebidae; genus Cebus; species Cebus imitator. The sequence goes on along the minus strand of NW_016108078.1, from coordinate 598,145 downwards.
AGGCTGAGGCCGGAGAATTGCTTGAACCTGGGAGGAAGAGGTTGCAGTGAGCTGAGATCACGCCACTGCACTCTATCCTAGGTAACAAGAGCAAAACTTCGTCTCAAAAAAAAATTGTGGAAGAACGTATTTCTATTTTATTTTCATTCATCATCTAAGTATACTTTGGGAAAAATTATATTTTTAGACATCAGCCCTATTACATTTGATTGTGAAATTAGAATTAGATATGAAAACAGTTGAATTTCCAATAAAGGAAAAAGTAATGAAAAAAATAGATGCTAGAATTTCTGTTTCTGAATATAATTGTGTATTCATGCTGAGACAATTTTGCTCTCAAAATATTTTTATGACCCTCTTGGAAATGTTTCTGGATTCTATTTTAGCCATATAAGAAAATGCTTCATTACATTACAGGCACACGCCA
>NW_016108078.1:592511-597313 GCF_001604975.1 Cebus imitator | reverse complement strand
ATGTTGACCAGGATGGTTTCGGTCTCTTGACCTCGTGATCCACCCGCCTCGGCCTCCCAAAGTGCTGGGATTACAGGCTTGAGCCACCGCGCCCGGCCAAAGCTTTCTTAAATATACATGTTTTCATCTCTTTGTTTAAAAACTAGTCACAAACTTTATTAAACCAAAGGCAAATGCTTTTACAAAATGACAAAGGGCAGGAGTGGCAAGAGATAGCCTTTGTTTGGGAAATAGCATTAATTTTCCCAGTTAGTGAGTTAGTTTTGAGCTAATTATTTGCTTGATAGATTTTAAAAATTGATACATGTGGTAAGCTGAAAATAGCACCCCGAAGATGTCCATGTCCTAATCCCTGGAACCTGTGAATATGTCGTCTTACATTGCAAAAAGGACTTTGCAGATACAATTAAGTTAAAGATCTGGGGATTGGAAGATTACCCTGGATTATCTGGATTAAGTGGGTCCATATAAGAGGGAGTCAGAATGGCCATAGTCAGAGGAGGAGATCTGATGGTGGAAGCAGAGGCTGGAGTGATGCAATTGCTATTATGGGACAGTGAGCCAAGGAATGTGGACACTCTCCAGAAGCTAGAAAAGGTAAGAAAACGGTCTTCTCTAAAGCCTTCAGAAGGAATGCAGCCCTGCTGATAACTTGATTTTAGTCTATAGAGACTCAATTTGGATTTCTTGATCTCTATAACTAGCAGATAATACATTTGTGTTTTAAGCCACTATGTTTGTTGTAATTTGTTACAGTAACAATAGGAAATGCATACAATAGACTATAGCTGCCATTTGTTCATTCTTTCAACAAATAGTACCTGCAATGTGCCAGACACATGCCAAGTGCTAGGGACGTAATGGGGAGAAAAGCAGACACAGGGCTCATTTTCATAAAGCTTACAGTAGAAAGAGTTTATAGTCATAAGAAGGCTTAGAAATTGAAGTTAGTGGCCAGGGGCTGTGGCTCATGCCTGTAATCCCAGCACTTTGGGAGGCCGAGGTGGATGGATCACCTGAGGTCAAGAGTTCAAGACCAGCCCGGCCAACATGGTAAAACTCTGTCTCTACAAAAATACAAAAAATTAGCCAGGCATGATGGTGGGTGCTTGTAATCCTAGCTACTCAGGAGGCTGAGGCAGGAGAATCACTTGAACCTGGGAGGCGGAGGTTGCAGTGAGCCGAGATCGTGCCATTGCACTCCAGCCTGGGTGACAGAGAGACTCCGTCTCAAAAAACAAAACAAAACAAAACAAAACAAAACAAAACAAAAAACCCAAGAAATTGAAGTTAGTGAAAAGATGAAAGGGCTGTTTAATATAGGTTTGTTTAAAGGAAATGGTAGGGTTGAGAGTAGGAGGCAACAGGGATACCACTCCTTTATTCCATAGTTTTCTTTTTCTAAAACTTTTTATTTTGATATATTTTCTACTCACAAAAGAGTTGCAAAAGAGTATAGAAAGTTCCTGTATACCCATCACCCAGTCTCCCTTTATGTTAGTGTGTTGTATTTTTATTTTTGGTAGAGATGGGGTCTTGCTATGCTGAACAGGCTGATCTCTAACTCCTGGCCTCAAGCAGTCCTCCCACCTTGGCCTCCCAAAGTGCTGGGATTACAGCTGTGAGCCACCATGCTTGACCCTTAGCTGTTTTTTAGATTGCCCCTTAATTTGACTTTGTCTTATGTTTGCTTATGATTAGATTTAGACTATGCATTTTTGACAGGAATACCACAGAACTGATGAACCACCTCAGTACATTATAACTGGGGGTACGTGGTGTTGTTTTGTATTACTGGTGATAATAATCTTGATCACTTGGTTAAGGTGGTATCTGCCAGGCTTTCTCTCCTGTAAAGCTACTACTTTTCCTGTTGTATATTAGTAAATATCTTGGGGGTAGATCTTTGAGAGTATGCAAATATACTGTTTTCCCTTGAACTTTTGCATGCTGATTTTAGCATCCTTTGTTGTATCTTGCATGTCATCATTGTAACTGTAGTGTTCTAATGATTTTTTTCTCATATTCCTTCTACTTTTATTAATTTGTATTACCTCTTAGTTTATGTGATTTCTCCCCAGTATACCTGTTAAGTTTCTAGAAACCCAACAATAGGAGAATTTATGTTGGTACACTTAGTAATAGTAGGTATCATATATTTTCCATTTATCAAAATTAACATTAATGGAACACTTATACTGGCACTTAATTTTAATATTTTATTTAATTCTTAGAATAGGTATATGAGATAAGGATTATTAGTTTTCAGATGGTGGAACTGAAATTTAGATATATTAAGCAATTTGCCCAATGGAGCAGAGTCAGGATTTGTATTCCATCAATTACATATATAAAAATTTGCATAGATGATTGAACAATTTCCTACTCACTAGATTGGATAGATCATTCTTTTATGTTTTTAACCATTTTAGAACAAGTGGTTTCTTAAATGGAGCCTGTTTAAAATAAGATTCTTAACATTGAACTGCTGAAACTCAAGGGATGCCAGTTAGTGGTGTCATTGAAGGGTACCTGAGGAATAGTTTCACGGTTAGATTGTCATGGTTCAGTATCTGGCCTTCACGTTTCGTCACTGTCCAGAGGTTGGGGAGTTGGGGAGACTGACTTGTGTTTACTCCAACTTCTAAATCTAGGACACAAGTTTATTATTTTAAAATGAGATATATAGTTGTTAGGTAAAATGTTCTATGTAGTCTTTTGGCTAGATACATGGGGAGCTAAATTATAATCAGAAGCTGGCTTGGTGCTTATAGAACAAAGGAGCTAGATGTTCCTGCATGTCCTCCTGCTAAGGCAGTAGCCTGACCAAATGAACTGAATGCTCACATCCTGATTGTATGAGGACATCTTTGATCAGCAGTTCTGAAAGATAAGTGAACCTGATTCTATGCATGGTTATTCCCTTTTGATTTATTATCTTAACTACCATTTGTGAACACTTTTTTTTTTTTTGAGATGGAATCTTGCTCTGTCGCCCAGGCTGGAGTACAATGGTGCGATCTTGGCTCACTGCAACCTCTGCCTCCTGGGTTCAAGCATTCTCCTGCCTCAGCCTCCTGACTAGCTGGGATTACAGGCATGCACTACCACACTCTGCTTTTTTTGTATTTTTGGTAGATAGGGTTTCACCATGTTGGCCAGGCTGGTCTCGAACTCCTGACCTCAGGTGATCCACCCGCCCCAGCCTCCCAAAGTGCTGGGATTACAGGCATGAGCCACTGTACCCGGCCAAGCACTTTTCTTTAGGTATTAATACCATTGCTGTCTCAAAGCTTTAACACAGTAATATGGCCAGACTATGACTATTAATACCCTGATTTCTTGATTGATACCTTGATGTCACCATTTACAAATTATCATTATCCCCAATGTCTGTTTCTTTCATTTAGCATTAGTTCTGAGGTACTATACCATCTTTCCATGGAAAGTGGTTTATGAATTAGATATCTGCACTCATTGCTATGAATGCTGTTTCTGAGAGGCAAAGTAGTGAACTAAAAAGTGCTTCGGATTCAGAATTCAATGTACAGGGTTCCAGTGTTGCCTGTGTCAGTTAGGTACCTTGGGTAAGCCAGATAGCTTAACTTTTTGGAGCCTTAATTTTTTACTTTTCTTTTAAAGAAAAATATGATAAATACTTTGGATATACCAAAAAGAATAAAGAGTAACATAATGGAAACAGTGTACCTACTGCCCAGTTTAAGAAATAAAATATTGGCTGGGCGCATTGGCTCACGCCTGTAGTCCCAGCACTGTGGTAGGCCGAGGTGGGTGGATGACCTGAGATCAGACGTTCAAGACCTGCCTGGCCAACTTGGCGAAACTCCTTCTCTACTAAAAATACAAAAATTAGCGGGACATGCTGTCGCATGCCAGCAATCCCAGATACTCGGAAGGCTAAGGCAGGAGAATCGCTTGAACCCAGAGGTTGCAGTGAGCCCATATCATGCCATTGCACTCCAGCCTGGGTGACAGAGGAAGACTCCATCTCAAAACAAAAACAAAAACATTGATGATTAGAGAGAATACTTGTAAGGCATGTGACACATGTTAGTGTTTAATAAGTGGTAGTGTTAAAATACTTAGCAACCTCATGTTTATCAAGAATATTCAAGCTGAGGCAGGAGAATAGCTTGAGGACAGGAATTCAAGACCAGCCTGGTCAACATAGCAAGACCTCATTTCCACAAAGAGAAAAAAAAAAATGCTGAGCATAGATATAGTGGCATGTTCCAGTAGTGTCTTGGGTACTTGGGAGGCTGAGGCAAGAGGATCATGTGAGCCTAGGAGTTCAGGGCTGCAGTGAGCTATGATTGAAACCTGCACTCCAACCTGGGCAACACAGAGTGAGACCCTGTCTCTAAAAAGAGAAAAGAACATTCATTGATAAGAGTGCTTTGTAAGCTAAGCATCATTTTGATGCCTTTGTAATAGTCATCCTTTCTTGATTAAGTTATTTTATAATATAGATTTTATATCATTGCTAATGATTTCTTCCTTCACATTTGCAGAAACAGATCCATGTAGCCTCTGACTTGGTTCTGTAGATCATTATTGGTGTTTGCATTAAGAGACATAGCTGATAAAGACATAGTTTACCTTTTGGAAATGAAATGCTTCTTATCTTGAATAAATATATATATGCAGGTTGGTCATGCTGGTATTGTGCCATGTCTCAGGAAAGGTTTTGTGTACATTTTTAGCATTCCATATGTTGTAATAGATTGAATGTTTAATTAACATTTATTTATTTATTTATTTATTTTTTGAGACGGAGTTTC
>NW_016108078.1:590575-592391 GCF_001604975.1 Cebus imitator | reverse complement strand
TGTATTTTTAGTAGAGACGGGGTTTCACCATGTTGACCAGGATGGTCTCGATCTCTTGCCCTCGTGATCCACCCGCCTCGGCCTCCCAAAGTGCTGGGATTACAGGCTTGAGCCACTGCTCCCGGCCTAATTAACATTTATAAAAGGATAATATTTCTTTTTGAAGTAGTGTGTAGTAGTTGAAATCTATTAGATAAATTTGTATTTAACTCCTATTTACCAGCCATATAAGTGAACATTTATAACATTGAAAAAGTGGTGTTTGATGCTTTCTTTTTGGTGGCCTTATCTTGAGACAGCAAGATTTAGGGATCATTTTCATAGACTAGAATTTTCCTGGCATCTATGTCAACTCCGTTAGCTAGTGCTGTTCTCTAGTTTGTCTTTTGTGATTCATCATTCCTTTCTTGTGTAAGGATTCTTACTGATGATGTGTGAAAGTTACTCTTTCCAAGTGGTTGTCATTAATACAATAATGTGTGTGTGTGTGTGTGTGTGTGTGTGTGTGTGTGTGTGTAAAGGATGTTACTGTAGTAGCTGAAAGCTCTACTCTAAGTATTTTTCTCTAGATTTTGGTGCTACTTTAACAGGTTTACTGTTGAAGTGGAGTTTTGAAGATCTTGGCTCTACATTTTTAGTAGACTTCACCTCCAGCAGTACATCTGGGACAGCAGTTATAATTTTGTAAAATTTTATTCCTAATGGTGACTACTTTCAATCTGTAGGATCAAAGGATAAAGTAGGGTAGTTTAGTCTGGCACATGAAAGACTTGAATTCTACTAATTTAATCAGAAGGCATCAAAATTTATGCATTATTCTGGCCAGGTTCGGTGACTCATGCCTGTAATCCCAGCACTTTAGAAGGCTTAGGCAGGCAGATCGCTTGAGCTCAGAAGTTTGAGACCAGCCTGGGCAACATGGTGAAACCCCATCTCTACAAAAAATACAAAAATCACCTGGGCGTGGTGTCACGTGTGTGTAGTGTATTTCTCTACAAAAACTACAAAAATCAGCTGGGCGTGGTGGCACATGCACATCCAGCTACTCAGGAGGCTGAGATGGGGGGATCACTTGAGCCTGGGAGGTGGAAGTTGCAGTGAGCTGAGATCGTGCCACTACCCTCCAGCCTGGTGACAGAGTGAGATGCTGTCTCAAAAAAGAATTATTCATTATTCTTCAGAGTAGATCTGCTGTCTATCATGAGTAGAGGACTTCTAGCCAATTACAGGTGCATTTAAGACTTATTAGGTTAGGCCGGTCATGGTGGCTCATGCCTGTAATCCCAGCACTTTGGGAGGCTGAGGTGGGCAGATCACCTGAGGTCAGGAGTTCAAAACCAGCCTGGCCAACATGGCAAAACCACCGCCTCCCGGGTTCAAGTGATTCTTCTTCCTCAGCTTCTCAAGTAGATGGGACTACAGGCATGCGCCACCACTCCCAGCTAATTTTTTTGTTATTTTAGTAGAGACAGGGTTTCACCATGTTGGCCAGGATGGTCTCGGTCTCTTGATCTCGTGATCCACCCACCTGGGCCTCCCAAAGTGCTGAGATTACAGGTGTGAGCCACCATGCTTGGCTACACTTCTTATTTATTTATATATATGTTTATTTACTTAGATAATAGCCATCCTAATGGGTGTGAAGTGATATTTTATTGTGGTTTTGATTTGTATTACCCTGACAACTAATGATGTTGAGCATCTTTTCTCAAAGTTGTAGAGATTGTAAATCCCAGATCAGGGTCTAGCTTGGTGGGTTTCCGGTTAGGGCTCTCTTCCTGACTTTTTGAGGAGCGTCAGGGGTGAGCTTTCTCAT
>NW_016108078.1:580099-589005 GCF_001604975.1 Cebus imitator | reverse complement strand
TGCTAGAAGCTGGAAGACGGTAGACCATTAAGGGGAAGAGGCTACACCATCCAAGAATCTCTAATCAGCTAAGGTATCGTCTCCCAGGGTGAAAAAGATATTCATGGACCATAGTGCAGAAAACTATGTAATAGTTAAAAAGATTAAGCTAGATCTATCTAACTAACATGTTGATATTGAATGAATGGAATATTTGATTAAAGTGCTAAGTAAAGACTCTACAGCTAGAATAGAAATGTTTGAGGGGGAGGGGTAATTATATGGGAGTGGAGTGAGTAGGGGTGATTAAGTCTTTTTTTTAAATTTTTTTGAGACAGGGTCTCGCTCTGTTGCCCTGGCTGGAGTGCAGTAGTGGGATCTTGGCTCACCGCACCCTCCACCTTTCAGGCTCAAGTGATCATCCCACCTCAGCCTCCCAAGTAGCTAGGACTACAGCTGCTGGGACGTGCCACCATGCTCAGCTATTTTTTTTTTTATTTTTAATAGAGACAAGGTTTTGCCATGTTGCCTAGGCCGATCTCAAACTCCTGAGCTTGATCGATTCACCTGCCTTGGCCTCCCAAAGTACTGAGATTACAGGTGTAAGCCATGGTGCCTGACCAACGATTAAGTCTTCTACATGTTTTGTCTATGTGGTATGATAGAAAGGGGGGAAAGTATTAGTATTTTAGATTATTTATTTATTTTTGGTGAGTGGGGGCTAGATGAAGTAGGGAGAACAAGTAGATGAGTTACTTACTTTCTCATAACAGATAAATATGTTTGATCTTGTGTGTCTGGAAAAGGAGGCTAACCACTAGTAAAAAAGGAAAAATAGATACCTCTTCATTTTTTGAGACAGGTCTCCACTTTGTCACCCAGGCTAGAGTGCAGTGGTGCAAACATGGCTCACTGCAGTCTCGACCTCCCAGGTTCAAGCAATCCTCCTGCCTCGGCCCTTTAAGTAGCTGGGACTGCAGGCACACACCACTATGCCTGGCTAATTTTTGTATTTTTTATAGAGACAGGGCTTCGTCATGTTGCTCAGGCTGGTCTTAAACTCCTGAGCCTAAGCAGTGCACCCACCTTGACCTCCCAAAGTGTTAGGATTACAGGCATGAGCCACTGTGCCTGGCTGGCTACATCTCTTAGTTAATAATAGAAAACAACTAGTAAAATAAGGAACATAAAATAAGATTGAAGGAGTAAAATTGAGTATATTATTTGCTATACCCAATGTGGACATGTTGTATTTGCTTATTAAGAAACTCAGACTGTCAGTTGCAGTTAAAAGACAAAACTCACATGTGTTGTTTACTAAAATCATACTTAAAGCAGTGATAAAGAAAAGGTAAAGATATAAACAAGCAAAGAGAAAGCAAGGGTGGCAGTGATTTTTGTTTTTTTGTTTTCTTTTGAGACAGTCTCACTCTGTCACCCAGGCTGGAGTGCAGTGGCATGGTCTTGGCTCACTGCAACCTCTGCCTCTCAGGCTCAAGCGATTCTCATGCTTTAGCCTCCCAAGTAGCTGGGATTACAGGCACATGCCACCACACCTGGCTAATTTTTTGTGTGTTTTTAGTAGAGACAGGGTTTCACCATGTTGGCTAGGCTGGTCTTGAACTCCTGACCTCAGGTGATATGCCCACCTTGGCCTCCCAAAGTGCTGGGATTACAGGCATGAGCCACCACACCTGGCCCAAAAGTGGCAATGTTAAGGTACATCAAAAAAGGAGGAAAGCAAGGTTAAAACATTAGACAGGATATTATGAAATTATATACTTCATAGTTTAAGAAGATATATTAAAAAACCTGTAGACTCCAAAAATATTTTGGCTTAATTACCTCTAACAGCATTTTCAAAAAAGACAAACATGTATTTGTAGTGGGAAATTTCAAGGGCATTTCTTTCAGAATAGGAGAGATCTAGTATACAGAAAGTAAGTAAATACAGAGGAGTTTAATAATATAATCCATAATCCACAAACTTTATTTGATGGATGTACAGAACTTTATATCCTTCAAACAGGAAATATACATTGTTATATGTGGCCCAAAAATTCCTTAAGAAGAGAGAGTTTGTACTTGCATTACTGAATAAGATTGGAAATAAATAATGAAATAAATAACCAAAAGATTCTTAACTAATTAGAGAGCAGAAATCACACTCCTAGGTAAATTTTGAATCAGAGAAAATCACAACTGAAATGATAAACTAGAAAGCAATGAAAAAGAGAAGACATTACAACAAAAACCTGTAGATCATTATAAAAGTTGTACCCGTTATAAAATTTATAGCCTAAAATATCTTCATTATTAATGAACAATAACTAAAGGAATTTAGTACTCATGTTGAGAAATTAGGAAAATAACAGCAAAAGAAAGGAAGAGGGAATTCATAAAATCTGAAATTAATGTAAAATTTATAAACATAAAAATAGGATAAATAGATTTTATTATTTTGGACTTTCTGAAAAATGATTAATGAACCTGATGAAGAAAATATGGCAGAAATACACAAGGAAAGGAATGAGAAGGCCGGGTGTGGTAGCTCACATCTGTAATCCCAGCACTTTGGGAGGCCAAGGCAGGTGGATCACTTGAGGCCAAGAGTTCAAGACCAGCCTAGTCAACATGGTGAAACTCCATCTCTACTAAAAACACAAAAATTAGCCAGGCGTGGTGGTGGGCACCTAGCTACTCAGGAGGCTGAGGCAAGAGAATCGCTACCCTGGGAAGTGGAGGTTGCGGTAAGCTGAGATCATACCACTGCATTCCAGCCTGAGCGACAGAGCAAGACTCCGTCTACAAAAAAAAAGTAGGGGGGGAATGAGAAATGAAATATAGCCATGCTATGAAAGAGAATAAAAGAAATCAGAAGATAATATCATGTACAACTTTGATAACAAAATGTTTTCAACGTTTTATTTTTTTAATGTAATATTTTTGAGACAGGGTCTCACTCTGTCACCAAGGTTGGAGTGCAGTGGCATGATCTCGGTTCAATGCAACCTCCGCCTACCAGGCTCAAGCGATCCTCTCCCTTCACCCTCTTGAATAGTTGGGACTACAAACATGCACCACCACACCCAGCTATTATTTTTTAATTTTTTTGTAGAGACAAGGGTCTCACTATGTTGGCCAGGCTGGTCTTCAACTGGGCTCAAGTGCTTCTCCCACCTCGGCCTCCCAAAGTGCTGGGGATTACAGGTATGAGCCACTGCTCCCGGCCCATACCTTCCTTTTCTAACTTTATTTGGCCACGTTTTTACTGAAGTTCTTTGAGGAATATGGTCGGAAATGGTGTATGGGGTGGTGTACTGTTTGTTTCCCTGTTGTCGAGAAATGTAGAATTTTTTCCCTTTTAAACTTGATTGATAGCTTGTCTGGGATCAGAATTTTAAGGTCATAGTTCTCCCTCAGAATTCTGAAAAATTGCTCCTTTGACTTCTAGTAGTTAATGTAGCAGATGAGAGGCCCAATGCCTATTGGAATGTCTTTCACTGGATCATAACCTGATATTTCTGTCTGGAAACCTAGAGCAGTTTTATTTTGGCAATTCAGAAATTTAGCTAGATTAAATGTCTAGATGTCTAACAATTTTATCCTTCCTGTTCTGACATTACAGATGTTTTAGATATGGAAACTTAGGGATTTCTTAGGGAAACTTTCCTATCTGTTTTATTGCTTTTTCTCAATTCATTTTGAGAGGCTGTTTTTCAAGATACTGATTTATTACCCAGGTGGGTTTGTAATATATTTATAACAATTGTATTATAATGTACATGTAACAATTGCTGCATTGCCACGTTGGATGAGTCGAAGCAACTAATAAAGGATATCTGTGATGATATAAGTCTTGAGATAAGCATTGGCAGGCAAAAATAAATAAATATACACGTACGTGCATAAATTCAATAAGGCATTCATTTGAGTAGTGTTAGAAATGTGCATGAGAATTTTCATGACTTTATTTTGGAACTTGTTATTCCTTTTCAGGATCGAAAGTTAACCAAAGCTGAGCAGCAGAGATTCAAGGAAGAAGCAGAGATGTTGAAGGGTCTCCAGCACCCCAATATAGTTCGATTTTATGATTCCTGGGAATCTATATTAAAAGGAAAGAAATGTATCGTATTAGTGACTGAACTAATGACATCTGGAACCTTAAAGACGTAAGTTGACCCTAATAGTGTCAATGGAGTTTTATTTGGAAATAATTTCCAGGAGTAGTAACAATTTTTATAAAATAAAACTACTCAAAGAATTTGTAGAATCTGGCTAGTGCAGTGGCCTGTAATCCCAGCACTTTGGAAGGCTGAGGAGGGTGGATCTCTGAAGCCCAGTAGTTCAAAACTAGCCTGGGCAACATGGTGAAACCTTGTCTCTACCAAAAAAATACAAAAATTAGCCAGATGTGGTGGCACACACCTGTAGTCCCGGCTACTCAGGAGGCTGAGGTTGGAGGATGGCTTGAGCCTGGGAGGTGGAGGTTGCAGTGAGCCATGATCGTGCCACTGTATTCCAGCCTGGTTGACAAAGCCAGATCCTGTCTCAAAAAAAAAAAAAGAATTTGTAGATTCTGAATCTAGTGACTGTTTGAAGTTAGGGTAAAAAAATTCAGATGTTAATGAAGTTTGTTTAAAAAATACAGCGCTGAGAAATCAGTATTTGTGGGATATTACAGAATTTTAGAATTAGAAATCATTATAGAGAATATAATTTTATTTTATTTTATTATTTTTTGGGACAGGATCTCACTCTGTTACCCAGACTGGAGTGGTCCAGTGGTATGATCATGGCTAACTGCAGCTTTGACCTCGCTGGGCTCAAGTGGCCCTCCCACCTCAGCCTCCTGAGTAGCTGGGACCACAAACATGCACCAACATGCCTGGCTAATTTTTTAAAATATTTTTTGAGGGATGGGGTTTCACCATGTTGCCCAGGCTGGTCTCGAACTCCTGGACTAAAGCAATCTACCTACCTTGGCCTCCCAAAGTGCTAGGGTTATAGGAATAAGGAACAATGCCCAGCCATAATTTTATTTCATAGAAGATAATATTTCATAGAAGATAATATGGAGGGCTTGGTCAAGTTCAAATATCTAGTGAGCAATATATGATATTCTAATATAGTATTATAGTATATTCTTATAGTATTATAATATATAGTATAACATGTGGTATTATATAGTCTAATACTATAGTATTATAGACTATCAAATAATAATAGTCTTATTTCTAATCGAAATTATTCATTTGGTGAATAATGACTTGTAAATATTAAATGTGGTTTAATCACTTGTAAATATTCAATATCATATAAACTTTTTGTTTCCTAGCATTTCTGTGTATACTAAAATTTTACGTAGTTTAACCTTCTCGTGACTTTATATAAGCAGTTACTAGGTAGTAGAGAAGGACTTTTTAAAAAAATTGTGCTGTCATTCTACAAAAGGCCACTCTGGAATGATTCTTATTTTGAGTTAAAAATGCTACACCTAGCTAGGGGAGGTGGCTGATGCCTGTAATTCTAGCACTTTGGGAGGCCGAGGCAGGCGGATCATCTGAGGTCAGGAGTTCAAGACTAGCCTGGCCCACATGATAAAACCCTGTCTATACTAAAATACAAAAATTAGCTGGGCATGGTGGTGCGCCCCCATAGTCCCAGTTACTTGGGAGGCTAAGGCATGAGAATCACGTGAACCTGGGAGGCAGAGGCTGCAGTGAGCTGAGATTGCACCACTGCACTCCAGCCTGGGAGACAGAGTGAGACTTTGTCTCAAAAAAAAAAAAAAAAAAAGCTACGGCTTGGTAGGATGTCTTATCTAAGAATGAGGTCTTAGGTTTAAAAAATTTTTGCCATAACAGACAATAGAAAACAACTCAGTGATGGGAATCATAGTGCATAAGTTGTTTGCTTATGTAATTTACCTTAATAGTATTCATATAATAAGCTGGACATGTTTGTTTATACATGGTCTTTTGTTTCTTTGTATAGGTACTTGAAACGATTTAAAGTCATGAAACCAAAGGTCTTAAGGAGCTGGTGCAGGCAAATTTTAAAGGGGTTGCAGTTCTTGCACACCAGGACTCCTCCTATTATTCACCGGGATCTGAAGTGTGACAATATTTTCATCACGGGACCCACTGGATCTGTGAAGATTGGTGATCTAGGATTAGCCACCTTAATGCGCACATCATTTGCTAAGAGTGTCATTGGTAATTAATGTTTTATAGTTTACTGGTTGGATAAAGAGATTTTTCAATTGTATAGGTCGAGAACAGGGATCAGCCAGCTATGGCTAATAGGACGAATGTGGCTCACTGCCTGTTTTTGTAAATCACATTTTATTAGAATTTTATTAGGACTGCTTTTGCACCTACAAGTGACAGAGTTGGGTAGTTGTGTGACAGAGACCATACAGACTGCAAAGCCTAAACAATTTACTGTCGGGCCGTTAACAGAAAAGTTTGCCAACACCGGGCTTAGACTGAATTTGCTTTGAAATACCTATTATGTATTGGCTTATTTCGGAGACATCCTAATGTATTTTTTGTGGGGTTATATTTATATTTAGGATTATTGAAAGGTTCTGAAGACAAAAGGAAGACAGTTTACTAAGTTCAGAAAAAAGTAAAAAGGATGGAAATAAAAACATATTATTTATCATTACCTAATCTTGAGTATTACAAATTATATGTATTATCAGTATGGAAAATTTTAAAAATTACTTCAGTGCTTTATGTAGATATAGCAAATATTCAACAAATTGTATTCTTTCATTTATTTATTTATTTATTTATTTGAGACAGAGTCTTGGTCTGTCACCAGGCACAAGGCTGGAGTGCAGTGGTGTGATCTTGGCTCACTGCAACCTCCGCCTCCTGGGTTCAAGCAATTCTCCTGCCTCAGCTTCCCGAGTAACTGGGACTACAGGCACGTGCCACCACACCCAGCTAATTTTTGTATTTTAGTAGGGTTTCACCATGTTGGCCAGGATGGTCTCAATCCCTTGACCTCATGATCGGCCCGCCTCAGCCTCCCAAAGTGCTGGGATTACAGGCATGAGCCACTGCACCTGGCCAACAAATTGTATTCTTAAAAATTTGTGGCCGAGTGCAGTGGCTCATGCCTGTAATCCCAGCACTTTGGGAAGCCAAGGTGGACAAATCACGAGGTCAAGAGTTCAAGACCAGCCTGGCCAACATGGTGAAACCCCGTCTCTACTAAAAATACAAAAATTAGCCAGGCATGCTGGCAGGCGCTTGTAATCCCAGCAGCTGGGGAGGCTGAGGCAGGAGAATTGCTTCAACATGGGAGGTAGAGGTTGCAGTGAGCCAAGATCGTGCCACTGTTCTCCAGCCTGGGCAACAGACCAAGTCTCAAAAAAAAAAAATTTGCTTTGGGGTAATAGAAATTAATGCAGATAATCCTTATGGGAAAGGGGATATGATCTTGGTGGATACATTTTTCTCTTTGATAAAAACGTGGTTGTGGTGTTATTTTGTAGGAACTCCTGAATTTATGGCCCCAGAGATGTATGAAGAACACTATGATGAATCCGTAGATGTTTATGCTTTTGGAATGTGTATGCTGGAAATGGCCACGTCAGAGTATCCTTATTCTGAGTGTCAGAATGCAGCTCAAATATACCGTAAAGTAACTAGTGTAGGTATAACTTTTTTCCTTTTACTTTATCAGTTACCACATTTCATGTTGAAATTAGTTAAGTTTGACTTAGTGAAAACTAATTTTGGTTTAGCTTTGGGTAAGAGTATTAAATTTAACACTTGTAATGCAACAAGCCTTAGATTTATACTGTATGACTATACTTCATTAGAGTCATATAAAGTGCTTTGTATTAATATCTTTGGGAAAATGTGTAGCTATATCATCTATATATATTTATTTGTAAGGAATTTTTAGTTATCTATTAGATGGGTCTAATTTTCCAAAGCTGAATAATAGAGACTGACTACATGGTTTCTTCTAGGTCTAAAAGCCTTTTTATGAAAGAGCATTCAAAATATAATTCAGTAGATACAGTATTTGAGTCCCTGCCATGAGTAAATTTTTGTGTTAGAAATTGTAAGGAATGCAAAGATGAGCAAGAAGTGTTTGCTACCCTCAAAGAGCTTACATTTCTAATATGGTATAAGTTCACAAATGACTATAAAATAAGAGGATGAGACTATAGTAAGGGGCATAAGGAAGGTAAAGGCAAAGTATTATGCTTGTTCAAAGGAGGAGTACTTCATAACCAGTTGGGCAGCTCAAGACAGGCCGTGAAAGATTGTTTCAGGTAGCTTAACAGTAGTAGGTACTGGTTTTTAAAATCCTTTTAAAATTAATCTTATTTTTAATTGACTAATTGTTATTGTACACATAAAAGGGGTACCATGTGATGTTTTGAGATACACACACAAATACAATGTGGAATGGTTACATCAGGCTAATTAACATATCTATCACCTCGCTTATTATTTTGTGTGGCAAGACATTTGAAATTTACTAAGTTACTTTGAAATTTACAATATATATATTATATATATATATATATATTTATTGCATTTTAGGTTCTGAGGTACATGTAAAGAACATGCAGGATTGTTACATGGGTACATACATGGCAATGTGGTTTGCTGCCTCCATCCCCATCACCTATATCTGGCTTTTCTCCCTATGTTATCCCTCCCCAACTCTCTACTCCCCACTGTCCCTCCCCTAGTCCCCACCAACAGACCTCAGTGTGTGATGCTCCCCTCTGTGTCCATGTGTTCTCATTATTCAACACCTGCCTATGAGTGAGAACATGCAGTGCTTGATTCTCTGTTCCTGTGTCAGTTTGCTGAGAATGATGGTTTCCAGGTTCATCCATGTCCCTACAAAGGACACGAACATATCGTTTTTTATGGCTGCATAGTATT
>NW_016108078.1:576003-579084 GCF_001604975.1 Cebus imitator | reverse complement strand
GATAGCATTGAATCTGTAAATTACTTTGGGCAGTATGGCCATTTTCACGATATTGATTCTTCCTAACCATGAGCATGGAATGTTTCTCCATCCGTGTGTGTTCTCTCTTATTTCGTTGAGCAGTGGTTTGTAGTTCTCCTTGAAGAGGTCCTTTATATCCTTTGTTAATTGTATTCCTAGGTATTTTATTCTCTTTGTAGCAATTGTGAGTGGCAGTTCATTCTTGATTTGGCTCTCTTTAAGTTTGTTATTGGTGTATAGGAATGCTTGTGATTTTTGTACATTGATTTTGTATTCTGAAACTTTACTGAAGTTGCTCATCAGTTTAAGGAGATTTTGGGCTGAGACCATAGGATCTTCTAAATATACAATCATGTCATCTGCAAATAGAGACAATTTGACTTCCTCCTTTCCTAATCGAATACCCTTTATTTCTTTTTCTTGCCTGATTGCTCTGGCTAGAACTTCCAGTACTATATTGAATAGGAGTGGTGAGAGAAGGCATCCTTATCTAGTGCCTGATTTCAAAGGGAATGCTTCCAGTTTTTGCCCATTCAGTATGATATTGGCTGTGGGTTTGTCGTAAATAGCTTTTATTATTTTGAGATACGTTCTGTCCATACCTAGTTTATTGACAGTTTTTAGCGTAAAGGACTGTTGAATTTTGTCAGTGGCCTTCTCTGCATCTATTGAGATAATCATGTGTTTTTTGTCTTTGTTTCTGTTTATGTGGTGGATTACGTTTATAGACTTGCTTATGTTCAACCAGCCTTGCATCCCCGGGATGAAGCCTACTTGATCGTGATGGATAAGCTTTTTGATGTGCTGTTGCAATTGGTTTGCCAGTATTTTATTGAAGATTTTTGCATCTATGTTTATCATGGATATTGGCCTGAAGTTTTCTTTTTTTGTTGAGTTTCTGCCAGGTTTTGGTATCAGGATGATGTTGGTCTCATAAAATGATTTGGGAAGGATTCTCTCTTTTTGGATTGTTTGGAATAGTTTCGGAAGGAATGGTACCAGCTCCTCCTTGTACGTCTGGTAGAATTCAGCTGTGAACCCGTCTGGATCTGGACTTTTTTTGGTTGGTAGGCTATTAATTGTGGCCTAAACTTCAGCCCTTGTTATTGGTCTGTTCAAAATTTCAACTTCTTCCTGGTTTAGCTTGGGAGGGTGCAAGTGTCCAGCAATTTATCCATTTCTTCCAGGTTTACCAGTTTATGTGCATAGAGTTGTTTGTAGTAGTCTCTGATTGTAATTTGTATTTCTGTGGAGTCAGTGGTGATATCCCCTTTATAGTTTTTTATTGCATCTATTTGATTCTTCTCCCTTTTCTTTTTTATTAATCTGGCTAGTGGTCTGACTATTTTGTTGATCTTTTCAAAAAACCAGCTCCTGGATTTATTGATTTTTTTTTAAGGGTTTTTTTGTGTCTCTATGTCCTTCAGTTCTGCTCTGATCTTAGTTATTTCTTGTCTTCTTCTAGCTTTTGAGTTTTTTTGATCTTGCTCCTCTAGCTCTTTGAATTTTGACAGTAGGGTGTCGATTTTAGATCTTTCCTCGCTTCTCTGGTGGGCATTTATTGCTATAAATTTCCCTCTAGATACTGCTTTAACTGTGTCCCAGATATTCTGCTACATTGTATCTTCATTCTTGTTGGTTTTAAAGAACATCTTTATTTTTCCCATCATTTCATTGTTTATCCAGTTGACATTCAGGAGCCAGTTGTTCAGTTTCCATGAAGTTGTGTGGTTCTGAGGTAGTTTTTAAATTCTGAGTTCTAATTTGATTGCACTGTGGCCTGAGAGACTGTTTGTTATGATTTCCATTATTTTGTATTTGCTCAGGAGTGATTTACTTCCGATTATGTGATCAATTTTAGAGTAGATGCCATGTGGTGCTGAGTAGAATGCATATTCTGTGGATTTGGGGTGGAGATTTCTGTAGATGTCTATTAGGTTTGCTTGGTCCAGATCTGAGTTCAAGTCCTGAATATCCTTGTTAATTTTCTGTCTTGTTGATCTGTCTAATATTGACAGTGGAGTGTTAAAGTCTCCCACTATTATTGTGTGGGAGTCTAAGTCTTTTTGTAGGTCATTAAGAACCTGATTTATGAACCTGGGTGCTCCTGTATTAGGTGCATATATATTTAGGATCGTTAGCTCTTCTTGATGCATTGATCCTTTACCGTTATGTAATGCCCTTCTTTGTCTCTTTTGATCTTTGTTGGTTTAAAGTTCATTTTATCAGAGACTAGGATTGCAACTCCTGCTTTTTTTTGCTCCCCATTTTCTTGATAAATCTTTCTCCATCCCTTTATTTTTACCCTATGTGTGTCCTTGCATGTGAGATGGGGTTCTTGAATACAGCACACCAATGGGTTTTGACTTTTTATCCAATTTGCCAGTCTGTGTCTTTCGATTGGGGCATTTAGTCCATTTACATTTAAGGTTAATGTTGTTATGTGTGAATTTGATCCAGCCATTTTGATGCTAGCTGGTTGTTTTGCCTGTTAGTTGACACATTTTCTTCATTGTGTCGATGGTCTTTACCATTTCGTATGTTTTTGGAGTGGCTGGTACTGGTTGTTCCTTTCATTGTTTAGTGCTTCTTTCAGGAGCTCTTTTAAGGCAGGCCTGGTGGTGACAAAATCTCTCAGCAATTGCTTGTCCATAAAGGATTTCCTTTCTCCTTTGCTTATGAAGCTTAGTTTGGCTGGGTATGAAATTCTAGGTTGAAAGTTCTTTTCTTTAAGGATGTTGAATATTTGCCCCCACTCTCTTCTGGCTTGTAGGGTTTCTGCCAAGAGATCCGCTGTGAGTCTGATGGGTTTCTGTTTGTGGGTAACCCGACCTTTCTCTCTTACTGCCCTTAGCATTTTTTCCTTCATTTCAACCCTCGTGAATCTGACGATTATGTACCTTGGGGTTGCTCTTCTTGAGGAATCTCTTTGTGGTGTTAACCTGTATTTCTTGGACTCGAATGTTGGCCTGTCTTGCTAGGTTGGGGAGATGATATCCTGAAGAGTGTTTTCCAGCTTGGATTCATTCTCTCTATCACATTCAGGTACTCCTATCAAAT
>NW_016108078.1:562189-575898 GCF_001604975.1 Cebus imitator | reverse complement strand
TTGGTCGATTTGGCTATTGAAACTTGTGTATGTTTCTTGAAGTTCTCGTTCTGTGTTTTTCAGCCCCATCAGTCGTTTATATTCTTCTCTAAGCTGTTTATTCTAGTTAACATCTCATCTAAGCTTTTTTCTAGGTTCTTAGTTTCTTTGCATTGGGTTAGAACATGTTCTTTTAGCTCTGAGAAGTTTGTCATTACCCACCTTCTGAAGCCTGTTTTTCATCTGATTCATTCTCCATCCATCTTTGATCCCTAGTTGCTGAGGAGTTGTGGTCCCTTAGAGGAGGAGAGGCATTCTGGTTTTTGGTGTTTTCCTCCTTTTTGCACTGGTTTCTTCCCATGTTAGTGGTTTTATCTACCTGTGGTCTTTGTAGCTGGTGACTTTCAGATGGGGTCTCTGAGTGAATGTCCTTTTTGTTGATGTTGAAGCTATTTCTTTCTGCTTCTTAGTTTTCCTTCTAACAGTCACGTTCCTCTGCTGCAGGACTGCTGGAGGTCCACCCCAGACTCTACTCACCTGGGGATCGCCCACAGGGGTGCAGAACAGCAAGGGTTGCTGCTGTTTTCTTTTTTATTGAGACGGAGTTTCGCTCTTGTTACCCAGGCTGGAGTGCAATGGCGCGATCTCGGCTCACCGCAACCTCCACCTCCTGGGTTCAAGCAATTCTCCTGCCTCAGCCTCCTTAGTAGCTGGGATTACAGGCACGCACCACCATGCCCAGCTAATTTTTTGTATTTTTAGTAGAGACGGGGTTTCACCATGTTGACCAGGATGGTCTCGATCTCCTGACCTCGTGATCCACCCGCCTCGGCCTCCCAAAGTGCTGGGATTACAGGCTTGAGCCACCGCGCCCGGCCGCTGCTGTTTTCTTCCTCTGCTATCCTTGTCCCAGGTTTCCCGCCAGGTATCGGCCTGAGCTCCCCTTTATGAGGTATCTCTTTGGGTATATGGGGTTCAGGGAGCTGCTTGAGGAGACAGTCTGTCCCCTATAGGAGCTCAAGTGCTGTGCTGGGAACTCCGCTATTCCGTTCAGAGGGGTTGGACAGCTACCTTTAAGTCTGCTGCAGCTGAACTCATAACTGCCTCTTTTCCCAGATGCTCTGTCCTAGGAAGGTCAGCTTTGTTTATAAGTCCTTTTTGTGCTCCTGCCTTTTTTTAATAGATGCCCTGCCCCATATGGAGTAGTCTAGTCACAGTCTGCCAGCAGAGGTATTACTGAACTGCTGCAGGCTCTGCCCTGTTGCTTTATGAACTGCATAGGTAGTGGGGGACGCCCTTCCTCCCACTGAGCTGGACAATCCTGGGTCCAGCTGTGCTTGCTGCAAAACTCTCAATCCAGAGCGTTTCAGATTGCTTGTTTTGTGGAGGTGGTACCTGTGAGCCAGATTGCCTGGCTCCCTGTCTTAGCACCCTTCCTTTCAGTTGAATGGGCGGCACTGTCTCCTAGGCGTTCCGGGCACCAGCCAAAAAGGCAGTCCAGACTTGTGTCAGTTTCTGTGCTTTGACAGGGCACCAGCTGAGACTGCCACGCTAGTGGTGCTTTTTGGCCTGGGAATCTCCTGGTCTGTGGGCAGTGAAAACTTGTTTGGAAATGTGGTGAGCACTCACCGTCTGTGCCACTCTCACTGGGAACTGCGCTCCAGAGCTGTTCTTATTTGGCCATCTTGCATCCCCCCCCACAGTATATTGTTATTATCGACTGTAGTTACCCTGCTGTACAGTAGATCTCAAAACTTATTCCTCCTGTCTAACTGCAACTTTTACCATTTGACCAATAACTCCCCATTTCCTCCCCCACAACTCCCAGTCTCTGGTAACCATCATTCTACTCTTCTATGAGTCCCTTGTTTTTAGATTCCATGTGTAAATGGGATCATGCTGTATCTGGCTTTCTGTGCTGGCTTATTTAACTTAACACAATATCTTCTAGGTTCATCCACATTGTCACAAATGACAGAATTTTCTTATTTTTTAAGGCTGAATAGTATTCCATTGTGTGTATATACCATATTTTCTTTATTCATTCACTGATGAACATTTAAGTCATTTCCATATCTTGGCTATTGTGTATAGTGATACAGTGAACATAGGAGTGCAAATATCTGTTTGATATACTAATTTCAGTTCCTTAGGGTATGTACCAAGAAGTAGAATTGCTATGGTAGTTCTATTTTTAGTTTTTTTGAGGAAGTTCCATACAATTTTCCATAACAACTGTACCATTTATATTCCCATCAACAATGTACAAGGGTTCTCTTTTCTCTGCATCCTCACCAACACTTATCTTTCATCTTTTTGATAATAGCCATTCTAACAGATGTCAGGAGGTACTGTTTTTTAATGCATGCGGTATACCACGTACTTTTTTTGTTTGTTGAGATGGAGTCTCGCCCTGTCACCCAGGCTGGAGTGCAGTGGTGTGATCTCGGCTCACTGGACCCTCCACTTCCCAGATTCCAGTGATTCTCCTGCCTCAGCCTCCCATGTAGCTGGGATTACAGGTGCAATCACGCCTGGTAAATTTTGTATTTTTATAGAGACAGAGTTTCACTATGTTGGCCAGGCTGGTCTCTAACTCCTGACCTCATGATCCACCTGCCTCAGCCTCCCAAAGTGCTGGGATTACAGGTGTGAGCCACCACGCCCGGCCACCACATACTTGAATCTTTATCCCCTAGAAGATAGGTGCAATCTTCAGTTTACAGATGAAGAAACTGAGAATCAGAGGTTGTGCCTTGCCCAACTTCCCACAGCTACTCATAATGATGGGTTTTGACCCTAAGTCTGTCTGATTCTATATGTTTGTGTAAGGAGACAATGAGAAAGAAGGCTATAATCCAGAATGTGGGACATTCTATAGGAGAAATGACCTAGTTTCTCCAAAAAATAAAGAAAAAGGAAGGAAGGCTTTTATAGAATACAAGAAAGAGACTTAAGAGTAGTGATGAGCTGGTAAATGTTTAACAACTGATTCTTTGAAAAAAGAAAGAATGCTGACTTCTACTTCTAGTATTTGCTGATTTTTGTGGTATAAATATTCCCACCATGACTGATTTCAGATTACCAGTGTGACCTCACTGAATGAAGAGTTGGGAAGACGTGCAGTGTTGCACTCAATTGTACGGTTATTTCTACTATACAGATAGAGTAGCTGTAAACAACCTCAAACACATAAATAATAGTCAACTATAGTAAAATAGTTAGGGAGTGATGTTTTCAGTGTTTATTACCTTGGCTTTGTGTTGTTTTGTTTTGTTTTGAGACAGACTCTATTGTCACACAGGCTGGTGTGCAGTGGTAGGTGCAACCTCTGCCTCCTGGGTTCAAGCAAGTCTCATGCTTCAGCCTCCCAAGTAGCTGAGATTACAGGCATGTGCCTCCATACCTGGCTAGTTTTTGTATTTTTTGTTTATAAAGATGTGGTTAATCTGGTCTCAAACTCCTAACCTCAGGTGATCTACCTGCCTCGGCCTCCCAAAGTACTGGGATTACAGGTGTGGACCACTGTGTCCGGCCTACCTTGGCTTTTAATGTAATTTATTTAATTTTAACCTTTTATAATTTAGTTTTTAAAAAATGACCTTGTTTAACAATTGGCTTGCAGAATTTCTGAAAACGTAATATTATTTGTGAGCTGGTTTGAGCCAGCTCATGCACACCCTACCCTATGGACCTTGTTTGGATCCTGATTTGAACAAACCAACTGTAAAAAGACATCATTTAGACAGTTTTGAAAATTTGAGTATGGATTGGGTTTCAGATGATATTTGATATTAAGGAATTGATAAGTATTTTAAGGGGGAATGATTACATGATTTTTTTTTTTTTTTGAGACAGGGTTTGCTCTGTCACCCAGGCTTGAGTGCAGTGGCACGATCTTGACTCATTATAGCCTTGACTTCCTGGGCTCAGGCAATTCTCTCACCTCAGCCTCCCTGGTATCTGGGACCACAAGTACTTACCATCACACCTGGCTATTTTTTTTTTTTTGGTACTTTTGTGTAGAGATGGGATTTCACCATGTTGCCCAGACTGGTCTGGAACTACTGGGCTCAAGCAATCTCCCCACCTTGGCCTCCCAGAGTACTGGGATTCTAGGCATGAGCCACTGTGCCTGAGCTACACGATTTTTTAAAAAACGTTCTTATTTGCTAGAGATGTAAACTGCAGAATTTATGGGTGAAATGACATGAGATGCCTGAGATTTCCTTTAAAATATTCCAGGATACAATATGTGTGGAGGTAAATAGCTGAAACAAGGTTGACAAAATGTTGACTGTTGTTGAAACTGGTGATGGTTACACAGGACTGTATTACGCTATTCTACTTTCAAGTATGTTTGAAAATTTCTGTAAGAGCTCAGAAAAAGAGGTAAGGCTAGAATGTGTTTTTAGTTTTGGCCCATATTTTGGAGGGCCATAAACAGAAAAGAATTTTCCATTATATTTTGTAAGTTACAGCTCCTGAACTGTTTTTACTTAGGAGCAGAGAAAGGCAGTAATTTGCCCGGGGCTGAGAGTAATCACTGGGAATGTCAAAGAGGGCTTTTTCTATAGGTAGAATAACAGGTCAATTTTTTTAATTTTTAAAATTTATTTATTTATTTTGAGACAGAGTCTTGCTCTTGTTGCCCAGGCTGGAGGGCAATGGCGCGATCTCAGCTCATTTCAACCTCTGCCTCCCAGGTTCAAGTGATTCTCCTGCCCCAGCCTCCCGAGTAGCTGGGATTGCAGGCATGTGCCACCATGCCCGACTAATTTTGTATTTTTTTTTAGTAGAGATGGAGTTTCTCTATGTTGGTCAGGCTGGTCTCGAACTCCAGACCTCAGGTAATCCACCCACCTCAGCCTCCCAAAGTGTTGGGATTACAGGCGTGACCCACTGTGCCCGGCCTAAAATTTATTTTCATTTTTATTTTTTTATAGTACTTTGAGTTGCTGTTTTAATAGGTCTGTTTTTTGAATAATGACTTTATTATTTTACATTAAAGTCATTAAAAATGCCATATCACAATTCAGATTTCCGTCTATCTTAAGCTTCTACATTTTAGGGACTAAATTAACTCCTAATTTCATTGGATTTATCTAGTACGTAATACTGGGCTTTCTGATTCTGTGTCCTTTGAGGTATCATGACAGGCCTAGAAGTAGATGTTAGATTACCTCATTCCATAACAATTATTCTTTGCATTGTACCTTTCTGCTTCCAGCTTAATTTGGAATTTTCTGTTAAATGACTGCAATGATTTTACTTGGGTTATTTTTAAAATCTAAAATGCTTAAATAAAAGATAACAGAATATAGTATCACATGACACTGGTTAGAATATTTTAAAAAAAGATAACGGAATATAAAATAAGCAGATTCAGGCAGCCAACACAGTTATTATAGAAACATTTTGAATTGTCTGGACTTCATTGATTTGTTATTGAATTCCTAGAACCTGATAATTAGCTTGAGGTATGTACTCTCAATATTTTATTATTGCTCAAGGATAAAAATAATACAGATTTCTTAAATATATAAGTACATATATATGTTCATATGTATACATATATACACACATTTACACATATGTATCTACTGATTGCTCATTGCTTCTAGCCATTCTAGAAGACTGAAATATATTGAATTGGGCTGGGTGTGATGACTTATGCATGTTAGCACTTTGGGAGACTGAGGCAGAAGAATCGTTTGAGCCCTGGAGTTCAAGACCAGACTGGGCAACATAGCAAGACCTTGTCTCTACAAAAAGAAAAATAAATTAGCTGAGTTTGGCGTCACATGCCTGTAGTGCCAGCTACTCTGGAGGGTGAGGTGGGAAGATTACTTGAGCCTAGAAGATCGAGGCTGCAGTGAGCTGTGATCATGCCACTGCATTTTAGCCTGGGTGACAGAGTGAGACCCTATCTTAAGAAAAAAATATATATATATAAGGAGAGAAAATTGGAATGTTTGAAATAGAGAAGGCTTTATTTTGAATTTTCAAAAGGTTTTAAAAATAGCATTATTTTCTTATTTCAAAAAAATGCATATTATATTTTGTTAATTAGGATTATACTGTATGTACTGTGTGTACATTTTGGGATCCTACTTTTCCCTACTTAATATACATTATGAGAATTCCCCATGTCATTAATTATTCTGAGAACAATTTTAGTTTCTGTATATTGTCATATATACCTGCAGGTCTAGATTTGAAAAACATACTGTATATATAACTTAATATGTGTAACTTTACCTCTGTTGTCAGAGGTTTAGATTATTTACGGTTTTTTACTGTTATTTGTAGACAACAACCTTGTCAAAAGGTTATTAAGCTTATGCTCTCTCTCTGTATATATACACATATTTACACATATTTCATTTAAAACTTGAGCATAGTTTAGTGATAAAAATAATGTTTAATAAATGTCATGTTGACTTGGGCTTTCAACTGCATCATTTGTTAATAGAAACCATTTTTTTCTCCTAGGGCATAAAACCAGCCAGCTTCAATAAAGTCACTGATCCTGAAGTGAAAGAAATCATTGAAGGATGTATTCGTCAAAACAAATCTGAAAGGTGGGTGCAATTGTAGCAAAATGACATAAGTGAAAGATGCATTTTTCTCTTATCTTGCATTCAGTCGTTTTCTGATCTTTCAGTCATGCCGAGTTTGACTTTTTTTTTTTGAGATGGAGTCTTGCCCTGGTACCCAGGCTGGAGTGCAGTGGCGCGATCTCGGCTCACCGCAACCTCCGCCTCCTGGGTTCAGGCAATTCTCCTGCCTCAGCCTCCTGAGTAGCTGGGATTACAGGCACACGCCACCATGCCCAGCTAATTTTTTGTATTTTTAGTAGAGACGGGGTTTCACCATGTTGACCAGGATGGTCTCGATCTCTTGACCTCGTGATCCACCCGCCTCGGCCTCCCAAAGTGCTGGGATTACAGGCTTGAGCCACCGCGCCCGGCCTGAGTTTGACTTCTGAGTAGAAGCCAAACCATACTGTCTAGATTGAAGTGTATTCAGTGCATGTTGTTTGCCATTTTAGACTTGAATATCATGTGCTGAATTTTTCTTGAACTGACGTTTGGGTTGTGTTTGTGTGTGTGTGTGTGTGTGTGTGTGTGTGTGTGTGCATTTTGATGTTTTCATCGCCTTCACCCATCAGCTTAACAGTCAGTAGGCCCTCACAGGTTAATTTTCTTCTAACCGTTGAGAGTGGACAGATTTTTAAAAATTTGATTATATATCCTCATGTCACTATAATGACAAAGCTAATATGGATAGAAGAAGTATGTATTCAAGAAATCGTATTCCACATTTATTTATCTCACAATTTGTGTTTGCCTTATGGACAACTCCCATTACTCTTAGCTTTTGCCTCCCTTTAGGTTTTATTTCTTATTTAATTTTTAATTTTTTTTTTTTTTGAGACAGAGTCTCGCTCTGTTACTCAGGCTGAAGTGCAGTGGTGCAACCTCAGCCCACTGCCACCTCTGCCTCCCAGGTTCCAGTGATTCTCCTGCCTCAGCCTCCCGAGTAGCTGGGATTGCAGGCACATGCCATCACACCTGGCTAATTTACACACACACACACACACACACACACACACACACACATATATATATAAAATATATTTTGAGACAGAGTTTCACTCTTGTTGCCCAGTCTGGATTGCAATGGCTTGATCTCAGCTCACTGCAACCTCCGCCTCCCAGGTTCAAGTGATTCTCCTGCCTCCCTCCTGAGTAGCTGGGATTGCAGGCATGTGCCACCATGCCCGGCTAATTTTGTATTTTTTTAAGTAGAGATGGAGTTTCTCCATGTTGGTTAGGCTGGTCTCAAACTCCTAACCTCAGGTGATCCACCCACCTCAGCCTCCCAAAGTGCTGGGATTACAGGCGTGAGCCACCATGCCCAGCCTGATTTTTATATTTTAATAGAGATGGGGTTTCACCATGTTGGCCAGGCTGGTCTCCAATTCGTGGCTTCAAGTGATCCGCCTGCCTCAGCCTCCCAAAGTGTTGGCATTACAGGCGTGAGCCACCATGCCTGGCCTGCCTCCCTTTAGTTTCAGCTTTAGTCAATTGCTGACTTTAAATTGCTGGGTTTGTCTTTTGATTTTTGCTTCCTTATTGATAATTATTAGTAAAGGTGATACATTCTTTGTAGAAATTTTCATGGGCTTATTGGCCATTTGTATATCTTTGCAGAAATATCTATTCAACTCTTTTGCCCACTTTTAATTGGCTTGTTTGGTTTTTTTGTTGTTGAGATAGGAGTTTAGGCATGCTTTTAAAAATGAGGTTAAAAATACTATGTAGAAGTAGCTCTTTTAGTTCAGATTCTGATTGTTTGTACACCCTTTAAATATGTTCTATTACCAAAGAACGTTGGAATACTGAAAAGGATTCATAGCATATTAGTATATTAGAAAAAGCACAGGCTTCAACATCAGACTTAAAGTTAAATCTGGACTCACACTTAACCCGTGTGATCTTGAGCAAGTTAGTTGCATAAAACAGGTATTATTTTAATGACTGAAAGGATAATAGGCTGAGCATGGTGGCTTACACCTGTAATCCTAGCACTTTGGGAGGCCAAGGCAGGAGGATCACTTGGGGCCAGGAGTTCAGTTCAAGAGCAGCCTGGGAAGCAAAGTGAGACACTTGTCTCTACAAAAGATTAAAAACAAAAAAATTAGCCAGGTGTAGTGGCACATACCTGTAGTCCCAGCCCCTAGGGAGGCTGAAGTGGGAGGATTTCTTGAGCCCAGGAGTTGGAGGCTGCAGTGAGCTATGATCATGTCACTGTACTTTAGCCTGAACGACAGAGTGAGACACTGTCTTAAAAACAAACTGGCTGGGCACAGTGGCTCTTGCCTATAATCCCAGCACTTTAGGAGGCTGAGGCAGTTGGATAACTTGAGGTCAGGAGTTTGAGACTAGCCTGGACAACATGATGAAACCCCATCTCTATAAGAAATACAAAAAATAGTTGGGCATGATAGTGGGTACCTGTGACTCCAGCTAATCGGGGGGCTGAGGCAGGAAAATTGCTTGAACCTGGGAGGTAGAGGTTGCAGTGAGCGAGATGGTGCCACTGCACTCCAGCCTGGGCAACAGAGTGAGACTCCATCTCAAGACAAGCAAGCAGACAAGCAAACAAATAAACTAAAATAATTTTACTGTAAATAATAAAAATTTTATAGTAAAAATTTACTATAAATAATACAGTAAAAATTTTTATTGGGAAGCAGAGGGCTTTACTTGGTTGTGCCTCCTTAAACACATCTTGCTTTAGTCTTAAAAGTAATTCATTTGGGCCGGGCGCGGTGGCTCACGCCTGTAATCCCAACACTTTGGGAGGCTGAGGTGGGTGGATCACGAGATCAAGAGATCGAAACCATCCTGGCCAACATGGTGAAACCCTGTCTCCACTAAAAATTACAAAAATTAGCTGGGCATGGTGGCATGCGCCTGTAGTCCCAGCTACTAGGAGGCTGAGGCAGGAGAATTGCTTGAACCCAGGAGGCGGAGATTGCAGTGAGCCGAGATTGCGCCACTGTACTCCAGCCTGGCGCCTGGCAACAGAGCAAGACTCTGTCTCAAAAAGTAATTAATTTGAGCAAGCTTTTTCTTTTTTTTTTTTACGTCAACTTTGTATGGAATGATGGTTTATTCTATTTATGACACTGTCTTAGTTAAGTATTTGTCATTTGGTCACTAAAAATGCAGGGGGTTGAAAATCCTCAACTTAGAAGATACCATGCTGTCTATATACTTTTTCTGTTTAAGTAGTATAGGAAGATGTCTCCGTAGACTATGTAGTACATCAGTTTCAGTTCTCCCTGGCTTGTAATACAGAGAATTTAAATATTATGTATCTGTTTTAAAAGTTACTAAAATAAATTAACTTACCCAGCTTGTAAACAAATTTTTGAAGCTATGTCCTTTATTTCTCTTCAGAGATTGTTAATTCCTAATATTAGGCTAGGGTTGTATCCATTCTATGTATACTCTGGCCTAAAACCAGAGTTAAATACAAAAACCACTGGACTTTCCTGAACCACATTAGCTTCACCCATGGCATTCTGTAAAGAGTAAAGTACACTGACTAGATTATTATTAATGGAAACAGTGACTTCTATTTATAACATTTGTAAAAAGAGTTTGAATTTTTAATTTACTTTAGAGTTTATAAATCTATAAGAGTTTTTGGTTCCCTTTGCTAAGAATCTACTGTTTGACTCTGAATAACTTAAGCCAGTGGCTTAGGGAAATTTGCCTAACATATACAAAACTACTTCTCCAATTCTCATTAGGCATAATTTTATGTATGTTAAACTTTGTTATTTAGATGTATTACTGGTAATAATTCTTTTTTTTTTTTTTTGAGATGGAGTTTCGCTCTTGTTACCCAGGCTGGAGTACAATGGTGCGATCTTGGCTCACCTCAACCTCCACCTCCTGGGTTCAAGCAATTCTCCTGCCTTAGCCTCCCGAGTAGCTGGGACTACAGGCGTGCACCACCATGCCCAGCTAATTTTTGTATTTTTAGTAGAGACAGGGTTTCACCATGTTGACCAGGATGGTCTCGATCTCTTGACCTCGTGATCCACCCACCTCGGCCTCCCAAAGTGCTGGGATTATAGACGGGAGCCATAATTCATTTTTAATTGAAGTCATTCCATATGCATGTTAGTTGCGATTTCTTTGCATCCTTGATAAGTTGGATATAAGATTTGTTGTTGTTTTGCTTCCACAGGATCTGTTAAAGAAAGAGATTTGGTTTTTATTTATTTATTTATTTATTTATTTATATTTATTATTATTTTTTTGAGACAGAGTCTCGCTCCGTCGCCAGGCGCCAGGCTGGAGTGCAGGGGCGCGATCTCGGCTCACTGCAAACTCTGCCTCCTGGGTTCAAGCAATTCTCTTGCCTCAGCCTCCCGAGTAGCTGGGACTACAGGCCCACACCCAGCTAACTTTTGTATTTTTAGTAGAGATGGGGTTTCACCATGTTGGCCAGGATGGTCTCGATCTCTTGACCTTGTGATCTGCCTGCCTTGGCCTCCCAAAGTGCTGGGAGATTCGGTTTTTATAACAAGGCAGATTAATGATAAAATTGATAGAAAACATAAAATAAGTTTTTTTGCTTTCATACAATTTTTAGTAAAGGATCTACATCTTGCTATGATTGGAAGAACTGATAATGAGTTATATGTTTTGTTTTTTAGGTTGTCTATCAGGGACCTATTAAACCACGCATTTTTTGCTGAGGATACAGGACTGAGGGTGGAGTTAGCAGAAGAAGATGATTGCTCAAATTCATCCTTGGCTTTAAGACTCTGGGTTGAAGACCCTAAAAAATTGAAAGGCAAACACAAGGACAATGAAGCTCTTGAATTTAGTTTCAATTTAGAAACAGATACACCTGAGGAAGTAGCATATGAAATGGTAAGTTAATCATACCACTATTCCCCTCACCTCTTATTATATCAGGGTTGATTCCTTTCTCCTTCTTATTGCTTTCTTTCCTCTCATTTTCTTTAAATTGTTATGTTGTTGTGAACTATGTCGCCGTGACACAGTATATTAAATTTGTATGTACAGTGTAAAGAATAATAAAGCTCTACATTTATTAAGAAATAGAACATTACCACTACCTTAGAAGCCACCTAAGTGTCTCTCTCATTTGCATTTCCCTCCCTCATCACCATGAGTAATATCTACCCAGACTTTTTTATTTTTTGAGACAGAGTCTCGCTCTGTTACCCAGGTTGGAGTATAGTGGCACAATCTTGGCTCACTGCACCCTCTGCCTCCCAGGTTCAAGCGATTCTCCTGTCTCAGTCTCTCAAGTTGCTGGGATTACAGGTGCCTACCACCATGCCTGGTTAATTTTTATACTTTTATTAAAGATGGGGTTTCATCATGTTAGCCAGGCTGGTCTCGAACTGTTGACCGCAAGTGATCCGCCTGCCTCGGCTTCCCAAAGTGCTGGGATTACAGACGTGAGCCATTGCGTCCGACCCTCTACCCAGACTTTTGTGTTACTCATTTCTTTGTTTTTCATCATAGTTAACCTAAGTAATATATTGTTTTGTTTCGAAAACCAAACGGCAAGCACGCACCTAGCTGGTTATTGGAAAGGGCAGTATTGAGACAATTAGTTGAAGAAGCCCAGGAGAGGATAAGCTGAAGAGAATTTCTCAGTCACAGTGAGTCTGGCTTCAGTTTCCCTAAGAGTTTACAAGAGCTGCTTCTCGGGAAGTCAGAGGGTAAGGTTCTGAATGGGGCCAGGAAAATACACCCACGTCTCAGCACAGTCAGGGCACCGGCAGGGCTATTGTGCAGACCAGAAATTAGTTGTCTGGTTACCACATGGTTTGATGGGGAGTGGGTCGCTCTGACTCTTCGCTTCTAATCTCTCTGTGACCAGCCCCCACCCTCAATAGTAGATCACAGCAGGCAACTTCTGTGGCGGTGAAATGCATGTCCACACCTGCTCCAGGCAGCTGCAGTGCTGGTGGGAGGGTATGCAGGAGCTGGGGCAGCACATACTCAAAACCAGCCAAGTACAGCCCGTCTGAGCCAGACTCACCTGAGCATTCTGGCCTCAGGTTAAAAAGTAGGATGGAGCAATGACAGTGGGGACTTTGAAATGATAGTCTTTAACATGTCCTTCTGATCATACTGTTCTAATCTGGAATGATTACTTTGGACATCCGGTACACAAGTATCACCCTGGCATTTCCCTTTACCATCTTCCTAGACTTCTCTTTGCTTCACTCCTGTATTTAATTTTGGGTTTCCTAAATCCCATGTCTTTCTCTTTCTTGGCGTATCCTTTTCACTGACAGACTTCCTCTGCTAGCTTCTTGTGAAAGAATACATGGGAGTTAAATTCTCTGACATTTACATGCATAAAAACACCTTTTTCAGCCACATGCGGTGGCTCATGCCTGTAATCCCAGCACTTTGGGAGGCCGAGGCGGGTGGATCATGAGGTCATGAGATGGAGACCATCCTGGCCAACATGGTGAAACCCCGTCACTACCAAAAATACAAAAATTAGCCGGGTGTGGTGGCACACACTTGTACTCCCAGGTACTTGGGAGGCTGAGGCAGGAGAATTGCTTGAGCCTGGGAGGCGGAGCGGAGGTTGCAGTGAGCCGAGATCGCTCCACTGCACTCCAGCCAGGCAACAGAGTGAGGCTCCATCTCAAAAAACAAACAAACAAAAAGAAACATTTTTTTCTATATTCATATTTAGTCAGTCATTAAAGGCATTTTATGTTGGCATTTTTTTTTTTTTTTAATTTGGAGTTATTGCTCCAGTCTCTACTAGCTTTCAGTGTTGCTGTTAGGTCCAGAGTTGTTATGATTACTGATCTTTTGCATATGACCCATTGTTTTCCTCTCTGGAAGCTTGTAATATCTTCTCTTCTTAGTGTTCTAAAATTGCAGTGATGTATCTTGATTTCGGCTATCTTCAACCATTGTTTTGGATACTCAGTGGACCCTTTCCATCCATCAGCCCATATCCTTTAGTTTCTGGGAAATTACTTGAAGTATTTTGTTAATGATTTCTTTTTTTTTCCCCTATTCATTTATTTTATTGCATTTTAGGTTTTGGGGTACATGTGAAGAACATGCAAAATTGTTGCATAGGTACACACATGGCAGTGTGATTTGCTGCCTTCCTCCCCATCACCTACA
>NW_016108078.1:555347-561454 GCF_001604975.1 Cebus imitator | reverse complement strand
CCCAGCCTGGAGTGCAATGGCACAATCTCGGCTCACTGTAACCTTCACCTCCTGGGTTCAAGTGATTCTCCTGCCCCAGCCTCCTGAGTAGCTGGGATTACAGGCACCCATCACCACGTCCAGCCAATTTTTTTTTGGTATTTTTAGTAGAGACAGGATTTCACCATGTTGGCCAGGCTGGTCTCGAACTCCTGACCTCAGGCGATCCACCTGCCTCAGCCTCCCAAAGTTCTGGGATTACAGGCATGAACAACTGCACCTGGCCTTGTTCTGTCTTCTTGTGAGAGGCTTTTCTCATATTTCTGGTAAATCTTGGCTGTCTGCTAATGATTAATAGTAGGAGACTATATTACTACAAATTTAGTGGCTTAAAACAACACCCCCCCCCTTTTTTTTTTGAGAAGGAATTTTGCTCTTGTTGCCCCAGGCTGGAGTACAATGGTGTGATCTTGGCTCACCGCAACCTCTGCCTCCCAGGTTCAAGCAATTCTCCTGCCTCAGCCTCCCGAGTAGCTGAGATTACAGGCATGCACCACCATGCCTGGCTAATTTTGTATTTTTAGTAGAGACAGGGTTTCTCCATGTTGATCAGGCTGATCTTGACCTCCTGACCTCAGGTGATCCACTGGCCTCAGCCTCCCAAAGTGTTGGGATTATAGGCGTGAGCCACCGCACCTGGCCAACAACACCCATTTATTATCTCTCAATTCTGTAGGTCAGAAATCCTGGTGGACTTGGCTGGATTTTCTGATTAGGATCTCATAATGCCAAAGTCAAAGTGTTGGCTGACCTGGGCTCTTCTCTGGAGATTCTGGGGAAGAATCTGCTTTCAAGCTCATCCAGGTTGTTGGCAGAGTTCAGTTCAATGCAGTTGTAAGACTGAAGTCCCTGTTTCCTTGCTGGCTATTAGCTGGGTCCACTTTCAGTTCCTAGAAGTCACTCTTCAGTCCATTCCCATGCCTCTACTCCATCTTCAAAGTCAGCAATGGCATATTGAATCCTTCTAGTGCCAGCAGCTGGTAAAAGATTCACACAGATAACCTGCCGAGATTAAGGCCAATTGTGCTATATATTAGAGCAAACACTGTGATGGGAGTGATATCTCATATTTACAGGTTTGGGGATCAAGAGGGAGCATCTTAAAGTAGATTGCAGAACTGAGAATGATATATCATGGTACTTCCTCAAATGATCTCTACTGCTGAGCCCTGTTCCTCTGAGATGACAGGGCAGAACCTTTTCTTCTCTCTCTCTTCTAATGCCTAGTAAGATGTAGTACTTCACTGTTAGCATACTTGCCTCTGCCTGGAATGTTGGTCCTCACTCCAAACTTCTGCACATCCCTCAATAGTCTGCATGTTCCTTTTTGGCTTTAATGGAGGTCAGAATTTATCTTCCAGGCTAGATGTGATGGCTCATACCTGTCCTCCTCGCACTTTGGGGAGGCCAAGGCGAGAGGATTACTTGAGCCCAGGACTTTGAGACTAAAGCCCAAGCAATATAGGGAGACCCCGTCTCTACAAAAAATTAAAAATTAGCCGGGTGTGGTGGTGCACGCCTATGATCCCAGCTACTTGGGAGGCTGGGGTGGGGGGATCACTTGAGCCTGTGAGGTCAAGGCTGCAGTGACCTATCATCATACCACTGTATTCTAGCTTGGGCAACAGAGTGAGACCATGTCTCAAAAAAAAAAAGAAAAAGAAAAAAAGAATTCTTCTGTGACAACACTTAACAGCTAGTGCTCGACTTAACGACCACGATTGGTTCCGACAGACTGGTCGTAACATGATTTGGTCATAAGTTGAGTAGGCTATATGTACAGTACTGTGAAATGATGTTATAAAAATCTTTAAGTCATATTTTATCATAATTTTCTTTCATTATTGTTATATATCATAATTTTCTTTGTTCATTTTATGCCATTTGTATCACCTCTACACCGTTTTGTTTCTTATTTTTACATTCGTCAGGTTTAAGTAAAACACTGCATTACCAGTACAACTGGTTTAATATTTGCAAAACATACAAAATTACAAAATACAGGTGCATACAAAAATACAAAATACAGGTGTAAAAGATACCATAGGAAACATTTTCCCAATTGCAAAACATATCAAAATATTTAAACATGTACGAAACATTTTATTGGCCGCTGGTGCTTGGCTGCGGATCGTTGATGTCGTCATCTGAGGCAGCAGTTGGGGTTACCGGAGTTGGTTTTTTCATAAACATGGTGAGCTTTGTCTGAATTGTATGTTTCTTTTTTTCTTCATAAATTTCACGATAGGGACGAAACACATCGTGTGCCATCTGTTCAATCCTTGCAAATCATTCGATGTTTGGGTTCATTGCTTCGAAATGTATAAGAAGTTTATTGGGAGGGGTTTGATGAAAAATATCCAAGACACAAAACACAAATTGCTGTACCGAGTCTGGGATAACAGTTGAAATGGTGCACGCGGAGATGGTAGTGCTGCCGGAAGCTGGTCCACACTGTCGTACGCCCAGCTGGGCAACGTTTGCGCTGCCAGACGCGGAGCAGTTGTGGCTAGCGATTGTGGTCGTAAAGTCGAATGGTCGTTAAGTTGCATAGGTCATAAGTCGATCAATACCTGTACTCTATTTCCTCCAGAGATGCAATGTGCTCCTACTTAAGACCTTTACAGCAGCTCATTTTTAGCTCATTTCAAGTTATGTCCATTTCACACCACCAGATAGTGTGCTCATACAGGACAAAGCGCGGACTTAGTCACCTATATCTGGTACCTAGTACCACGCACATTGTAGACACTTAATGTTGCTGAATAAGGAAACCTTTTTAATCCTTCAAAAAACTTAATGGCAGTTCTAAATTACCCGTGATAAGGTTGCATATACGGAAACATCAAATTGTTTTGTTTGTTTTTGTTTAAAGCCTGAATTATTTTAACAATGCTTGGTAATAGTATTGATTTTTCTTGTGCCAGTTAGAGGCTCTGAGATTTATGTATGTCTTCGTTTAAGAGAGAATATAGAAATAGATTAACCATTAATTTGGAATTTTGGGGCATAAAATAACTGCTAGTAAAAAAAAAAGTTAAAATTGGCTGGGTGTGGTGTCTCACGCTTGTAATCCCAGCACTTTGGGAGGCCAAGGCAGGTGGATCACGAGGTCAGGAGTTGGAGACCAGCCTGGCCAACACAGTGAAACCCCATCTGTACTAAAAATACAAAAAAAAATAGCTGGGTGTGGTGGCTGACGCCTGTAATCCCAGCTCGGGAGGCTGAGGCTGAGGCTGAGGCTGAGGCAGGATAATTGCTTGAACCTGGGAGGCAGAGG
This sequence comes from Cebus imitator, assembly GCF_001604975.1. Lineage (NCBI taxonomy): Eukaryota > Metazoa > Chordata > Mammalia > Primates > Cebidae > Cebus > Cebus imitator. The sequence goes on along the minus strand of NW_016108078.1, from coordinate 558,135 downwards.
TTGCGGTGAGCTGAGATTGCGACATTGCACTCCAGCCTGGGTAACAGAGCAAGACTCCATCTCAAAAATAAAAAAAAAAAGAGTTAAAGTCTTAAATATTAAAGAAGTCGTTTGCTAATTATGTTTTGTTTGTAGGTCAAGTCTGGGTTCTTTCATGAAAGTGATTCCAAAGCTGTTGCTAAATCCATTAGAGACCGAGTGACCCCGATAAAGAAGACAAGGGAGAAGAAGCCTGCTGGCTGCTTGGAAGAACGCAGGGATTCTCAGTGCAAGTCTATGGGGAATGTATTCCCTCAGCCCCAGAATACAACTTTGCCCCCTGCTCCCACTCAGCAAACTGGGGCTGAATGTGAAGAAACTGAAGTTGATCAACATGTTAGACAACAGATTCTGCAAAGAAAGCCACAGCAGCACTGCTCCTCTGTTACAGGTAACACAGTTACAGCTTGTAAAAGCAAACAAACATGCAACTATATTCCCCAATCTTTATTTACTTTGAAGGACAGTGGTCAATGGCCTACTTTGTTTCTTTTCCTTTTTGTGTATTTGCTTATCTTTAAGTAGCACTACTGTGTTTTTCACAGCATTCTGTTATCTATCATTTCATCAAGCCTTTTATAAAACCCCTGAAACAGACTGTTTTGTTAAGTGACTTGTCTAAGGTGCTAGTTGCAGAAGGATTATAATCTAGCATCTGGTTTTGTTCAGAGTATAAATAAAATGACCTTATTATCATTTTTGAGGGTCCAACATAAATCTTTTTTTTTTTTTTTGAGACAGGGCCTTGCTCAGTCACCCAGGCTGGAGTGCACTGGCGCAATCATGACTCACTGCAGCCTCGACCTCACCAGGCTCAGGTGATCCTCCCACCTTAGCCCCCTGAGTAGCTGGGACTATAAGTGCATGCCACTACACCTGGCTAATTTTTGTGTTTTCTTTTGGTAGAGATGGGGTTTCACCATATTGGCTAGGCTGGTCTGACCCTCCTGGGCTCAAGCCATCTGCCTGCCTCAGCCTCCCAAAGTGTTAGGATTACAGGCATGACCCACTGCGCCCAGCCGCGTAAATCTTTTAATAAAGAAAATATAGAACTAGGCCAGGCTCGATAGCTTGGCTCATGCCTGTAATCCCAGCACTTTGGGAGGCCAAGGCAGGCAGATCACGAAGTCAAGAGATGGAGACTATCCTGACCAACGCGGTGAAACCCCGTCTCTATTAAAATACAAAAAATTAGCCGGGTCGTGGCGCATGCCTGTAGTCCCAGCTACTTAGGAGTCTGAGGCAGGAGAATCGCTTGAACCTGGGAGGCAGAGGTTGCAGTGAGCCGTGATTGTGCCGTTGTACTCCAGCCTGGCGACAGGCTGAGACTCTGTCTCAAAAAAAACAAAAAACGAAAAACAAAATTTAGAACTAAAGGTAAAATTTATTCCTCAAGAAGGAATTTTCTAGTCTTTAAGACCCTTTGTATTTTAGGCTCAAGTATAAAATTAGCACAATTCTGCTAATTTCCTGCTGTAATGCATTTTATTTTCCAGAAGGACACAGTATTTGCATAATAATAACCTATTGTTCTACAAAGACAGTATTCTAGATTATAGCAGAAAGAGAATATGACATATTTTACTGAAATCCTAATGTCAAGTGTAGATTAGTTAGGGATGTACGTGACATGGCCACCAAATGGAGTTGATTTTTATCTGATGCTCTGTTTTTAGGTTTGCTTTACTAAGAAAATTTTAGTTATACCACAATGTCAACATTTCATTGTTTGATACAGTTTACATACTGGTTTTTTATTAATGCTATAGTGTAAATATTTTATTTGAAGCTATGTCAGGTTCTCAGAGTAAAAAAGCCATTAAAGAGACACCATTACCTATACCATTTGGACAATTTGTGCTTCAAGTTTTCCCATCTACCTGTTACTTATTTTCTTTGTTATAGGTGACAATTTGTCTGAGACAGGAGCTGCATCAGTTATACATTCAGATACTTCAAGTCAGCCCAGTGTAGCCTATTCCTCAAATCAAATGATGGGCTCTCAAATGGTTTCTAACATCCCGCAGGCTGAAATAAATGTTCCAGGGCAAATTTATTCATCTCAGCAACTAGTAGGACATTACCAGCAAGTTTCAGGGGTGAGGTGAACTGTTATATTTTTAAATATATAATCAGCATATTTACTATCAATGGGAAAGTTTATCTTTAATCTTTTTCCCCCTTATTTCAACAGTTACAGAAGCAGCCAAAACTGACTCAACCCCAGGTTTCCCCATTAACTGTTCAGAAGATTCCACAGATAAAGGTAAGACACATTTTAGAGGCTCTGTGTTCATTTAAACAAATTTAACACTGCCTAGATTTTCTAACAGGCAAAGATTCTCTTTTATAAATCTGTTATAGTTTAGAGAAAGGTCACCGAAAGCTAAAAGTTTTTTTTTATTTCCTTTACCCAAGACATTCCTCTTAGTGTGCCTAACATTGTGTAACCAGAATCTGGAGACACTACTTATATAACTGGAGAAGAAATAGAGAGCTCAGTATATGTGGACAAAGTATTTATTTAGGATTGATCTCTTCCTCTTATTAATGATTATTTGTTCTTTGTATTAAACTTTTCCAGCCTGATTTGAACATGAAAGGATGTCTATTGCAGTTAATTAGAAATAGTATTTCATCGATTTTCATAACTTTAGCATGTTCATCTAAACTCTTGACTTGTTTTGGTTCATGTTGATTTCTGTAGGAGAAATAAGAAGTGTTTGTTTTTCAGAATTTTTTTTTTTTT
>NW_016108078.1:543735-554802 GCF_001604975.1 Cebus imitator | reverse complement strand
AAAAAAAAAAAAAAAAGACTATAAAGTCAACATTATTCATTTCTGACAGAGCTAACTAACAGTCTGTGTGTGAGTTCGTATATTAAGACTGTATCCTGGTTCCCTAGGTTATGGACTCTGGATGCATGGTTGCATTTTTCATTGCCGTTACCTGGTTTTCTCCCCTCACCTCCCACTATACCTTGCATGTGTCTTCTCTCTCTCAGAGTGAGATGATCTAAGTTCCCGTTTAGCTGCTAGCTAACAGAGAATACCTGGTTTGGGTAGCTGCTGGTGTATCTTTAAGAGATTAGTATATTATCAGTTCATCATCAAATTTTTAATGATTGCTACCTTCTGGGGATATGAAGTAAAATAAACATGATCCTTGCCCTCAAAGAGCTCAGTTTTGTAGGGGAAAGCATGTACTTCACAAATGCCAGATGCATTTGAAATCTGCTAGGGGTAGATTTAGTTTGATACAGTTAACGGTGCCAGATATTTGGCTAGTATTTATAAGTGATATGGTACCTAGTTGTAATTGAGCTCATGTTGTAGTTTGATTTGCGTCTTTCTAAGCCTACAATGCAAAGTGTGTTGAGTGGGTGCTTAAATTTAACTTAGGTTCAACTGCATAAGCATACAGGTATGTTTATTTTAAAATGTGTTACAAAAATTTAAAAAAATTTTAGGTTGGGTGCAGTGGCTCATGCCTATAATCCCAGCACTTTGGGAGGCCAAGGCAGGCGGATCACGAGGTCAGGAGTTTGAGACCAGCCTGATCAACTTGGTGAAACCCCATCTCTACTAAAAATACAAAATAAATTAGCTGGGCATGGTGGCACACATTTATAATCCCAGCTACTCAGGAGGCTGAGGCAGGAGAATCGCTTGAACCCTGGAGGCGGAAGTTGCAGTGAGCTTAGATCGCGCCACTGCACTCTAGCCCAGGCGACAGAGCGAGACTCTGTCACCGATAAAAGAAAAATAAATTAATTATCAAAGTGTTATTTGCTTATTTTAAAATAAAATCCCATAATGTTATAAAAGAGAAAGTGAAAAATTACTTGTTATTTCTCTAGCTAGAGACAACTTGTTTATGTTTGAGGTATAGCCTTTAGATTTATCTTTTTTTCTATGTACACATGTATAACTTTGTTTACATATACACATGTATATCACGTACATATGAGTTTTTGTAGCCTGCCCTTTTCACCTAACATATAGAAGCCACATAAGCAAGAACTTTGATTATATGGGTCTTTTTATGAGCATGGTAGCCCAAATTCTAGGAATTATTGCAGTTAATATTTATTTCTGCCAACTCTCTCTTCTTGAGAGAGTATCTATACTCATTTTAGGAATGATACTCAAATCCTTTGGGCTTTCTCATGGGACTTCCACTGTTAGGTGTGTGACAGTGTCAGATTCAGATACTCAGAATCTCTTCCAGGGTTTGAATGAGTTATGTAGTACATGAAATAAATGAGAAACCGTGGGCAATATATTGCTGTGACTGGTCTCAACTCCTTAGTGTATTCAGTCACCTAGCATTTACTCATGGTATTAGGATATTTATAGGACTAATGCTATACCTATCACCTTTTTGATAATTAGCTGAAATTTTTGGAACATAGCATTATTTTCTCTACCATTCTGTCTGGGACAGTCCCACTAAAATGGGCATAGTATATGCATTTATAATTTGAGTTCTCCTTGTACCTGCAGCTGGGCTTTGGAGCAGGAAAGACTTCAGCCCAACCTGTGACTTCAGGCTTCTCAGTTACTGGAGTTCCACAACCAATCCTTCCTTCCTTCCTTCCGTCTTTCTTTTCTTTTCTTTCTGTCTTTCTCTTCTCTTCTCTTCTCTTCTCTTCTCTTCTCTTCTCTTCCTTCTTTCTTTCCTTCCTTCCTTCCTTTCTCTTTCTTTCTTTCTCTCTTTCTTTTTCTTTTCTTTTCTTTTTTCTTTTCTCTCTCCTTCCTTCCTTCCTTCCTTCCTTCCTTCCTTCCTTCCTTCCTTCCTTTCTTTTTCTTTCTTGACAGAGTCTTGTTCTGTCACCCAGGCTCGAGTGAAGTGGTGTGATCTCAGCTCACTGAAACCTCCGCCTCCTGGGTTCAAGCGATTCTCCCACCTCAGCCTCCTGAGTAGCTGGGACTACAGGAGCACGCCATCATGCCTGCCCAATTTTTGTATTTTTAGTAGAAATGGGGTTTTGCCATGTTGGCCAGGCTGGTCTTGAACTCCTGGCCTCAGGTGATCTGCCTGCCTCGGCCTTCCAAATTGCTGGGATTACAGGCATGAACCACCATGCCCGGCCACAACCAATCTTTCTGCAGTTTCTCCTCAGACACTGTCTGCTTCACAGATGACCTCCCAGCATCCAACAGTTGCTCTTCAACTTGAGCGTGGTCCTAGAAATCGGAATCAGGCATTAACCAAAGCACCAGATGCCAGTCAGACTTCTAGTTTCTTACCAGTTAATCACCCTCAAACTTTGTTGAATCATTCTTCTGTCCAACATGTGAGCAGCGCACAGAATGCTGCTGGTACAGCTTAGCTCCCTTCTAATTTCACTGGGGGGCATTCAGGGGCCCATCAGCCTTCACAAAAGATATATTCAGTATCACAGCCATGCCCAGTGGTACATCAGGAGTCTCTGACTTCAGATTCTTCAATGCCACAAAGCCAGACCATGCATTTGAAAGAGTGTTGTTTCTAAGCGTCTATTCAGCAATAGTCGTTAATTTTACAACCTAAGATTTTGGCATCTCCACAGAAAAATGTTCTGCAGGATTGTATTCTACAAGAGTCTGAAGCTCTTGCAAGTCAGCAGCAGCCAAAGAGAGGTACTGAAAGTGTGATTCAGCCCCTGCAACAGCCTTCTTACTCTGTTCAACACACTTATGCAGGGCCACCTGCAGAATTATCATCCTTCCCATTGAAGGCTCCTGAGCAGCTGCCCTTTGTGATATGTCCCTAGGAACAAACTTCTTACTCATCACAGCCAACTTACCCAATTCAGGCTCTACCACATAAACAGTCTGTTTATTCACTGCCAGTCCTGGAGCATCCTCTTTACACTGTACAGCCCCTGAGATCACAGCCAGTGTATTCTATGCAGACTTCTTATCCAGTCCCAGCTGCAGTACAGCCCTTGTATTTGGCACTGAGTCACGTGCAGCCTGCTTATCTAGTACAACCTCTGCTTCAGTTACTTTTCCAGACCAGCCAGCATATGCAATCCAGGCAGCTTATTCTGTGCAACCTATGGAACAGCCCGCTTATCAGGCACTGTCTCTTGAGCATGTATCTTATTTAGGACAAACTGTTGACACCATCCAGACAACTGAACATGCAACCTTCATAACTCAGCAGTTGTATATACAATAAGCCCTCCTGATAGCAAGCGAGTACACATGGCAGACTCTGCAGATCAGAAGTTATACTCTGTGCCACCATTTGTAGCATAGACTTTTGAGCAATAAGCCTGTTTAACACAACCCCAAGGTAGTTCTTCTTCAACATTGGAACAAAGGATGTATTTAGTACCAACCTTAGATACACAGACACATTCGACTGAGCCTTTATTTAATGTCCAGCTTTCAGCAACTCCATCCCAAGCAGATGTCAGTTTTGGACACCAGCAGCTAAAAGCTCGGGCCCAGTCAACTAGCATTATATCTCAGAGGGCAATGGAAGGACAGCTTCAAAACCCTGAGCAGATGTCCTTTATTCAGCGGGCCTCTACACAGGCACAGATCCAGCCCACACATTTCTCAGCACAGCTTCCCAATCACATCTAGCACCAAGCCAGGTTTCTCACTTAGCTTTCATTCAGCAGCAGCAGCAGATGACTCATTCATCTCATAGACAAGCACAGGAAACCCATCAGTTGTCTACTCAGGAAGGTCCCACAAATCAACAGCAGTCTTTGTGTAGTCAGCGTGCTGCTCTCCAGCAGCAGGTACCTCATTCACAGGCACCTAAGCAAGTTCAGCCATTACCAGGTATTCCAAATACCATTACAAACATGGTCCAGATTATACATCCTTTGCAAGAACAGTTGCAACTAGTGGCCCTGGAACAACAATGTGTAATACAACCTTTAGAGCAGCCTCAAGTGCTTCAGGCATTAAATGACAATCAGACTTTTCCCCTACAGATCACCCTAGCACAGTTTCAGCCAGCATACATCCAGCAGCAGTCTGCTGACCAGCCACGGTGGCAGCCATCTTACAGCTTAGCACCTGTTTCTGGGTCATCAGAACCACAATTACAACAGCTCACCTACTATCAAGGCTCTAGGATAGCCCTTCCAAATCAGCAATCTTCAGTTCATCTCCTGGCACTTAGCATTCTGGTAGAGGCTTCCACTGCTTTTCAGAGCATTTCTGTGTTACATGCACAGCAGCATTTAAAAGGCCAAGAAATTCCAAAGGTAAATCCTACTGGCAAAACCTCATCTCTACTAAAATACAAAAATTGGGTGGGCATGGTGGTGTGCTCCCACAGTCCCAGCTACTTGGGAGGCTGAGGTGGGAGAATTGCTTGAACCCAGGAGGCGGAGGTTGCAGTGAGCTGAGATCACACCACTTCACTCCAGCCTGGTTGACAGAGCAAGACTCTGTCTAAAATCCAAAGGAATCCAAAGAAAAATGAGGATTGTGATTTTTTTGTGATGTTTAAGGGTCAAGAAAATAGTGAATTATAATAGATAAAGCACTTCAGTGGGAGTTGTGGTCCCTATTCCTGACACTTTCCTTACTTCCTGGGTGACCTTGATTCAGATCTTTTCTAGATTTTCTCATCTGTAAAGTGAAGGGATTAGACCAGATCATGACAATAAAAAAAAAAAAACTTGAGGACCTACGTCGGAAATAACAGTGAATAAAATATAAAAACCCCTCTGTCCTTGAGGTTTGTTGTCCAATGGGGAAAGATTGTCAATAACCATTATAAAAAGGAAATTATACAGTACAAGGTGCTTTGAGGAAAATATAGAGCAGGAAAAGGAGGAAGGTAGGTTGCAGTTTTAAGGAAGGTGGCCATCTGAGTAGGTGTCATTGAGAAGGTAATATTTGAGCAGATGCTTGAATGAGGTGAGGGAGTCAGTAATGTATATTTCAGATAGAGGGAATAACAGGTGCAAAGGCCCTAAGGAGGAAGTTTGTCTGGCATATTTGGAAAACAGCAAGGAGGCAAGTATAGCTTTCCAAGATCCTTTAGTCCTAAAATGTTTGGAACCTATGGTTCTCTTATTGTTCTACATTTATAATAAAATATTTGCCTTAGTGAGATAATACTGTTGGGTGATTCTTACGTGCCAAATACTATTCCAAAGGCATTACATGTACATCCTCACACCAACCCTTATGAATCCCATTGCTACCTTGTTTTACCGATGAAGAAACTGAGGTTCATAGAGGTTAAGTAACTTTTCTAGTGTCATACATAAGAGCCAGTGTTTGAACCCAGCATATTCCATCATTTTTACTACCCATCTGCTTTGTAAGATAGTTATCCTCCCCACCAGAATTGGAGAAAAAGGTTATGATGACTTCAGTGAGATTTAGTTAACTCAGGGAATTTATGGAATTTTTTTTTTTTTTTTTTGAGACAGTGTCTTGCTCTGTCACCCAGGTTGGTGTGCAGTGGTGCCATCTTGGCTCACTGCAACCTCCGCCTCCTGGATTCAAGCAATTCTCCTGCCTTAGCCTCCCGAGTAGCTGGTACTACAGGCGTGCACCACAGTGCCCAGCTAATTTTTGTATTTTTAGTAGAGACAGGGTTTCACCATGTTGACCAGAATGGTCTTGATCTCTTGACCTTGTGATTCTCCTGCCTCAGCCTCCCGAGTAGCTGGGACTACAGGCATGTGCCACCACGCCCAGCTAATTTTTGTATTTTTAGTAGAGTCGGAGTTTCACCATATTGTCCAGGCTGGTCTCGAACTCCTGACTTCGTGATCCACCTGCCTCAGCCTCCCAAAGTACTGGGATTACAGGCATGAGACACTGTGCCTGGCCTGGTTATTTTCTAATGATAATATATTACTCTACCAAACAGCTATTACTTCAAGTATTATGTATTTTATAAAATCTCCTCTTCATTAAGGGCATAAATTACAATGGATTCCAGTATGTGTGTTCTGACTCCTAACAGGACTGAGCGAGAATAAATAAAGATCTTTGTAGCTGAAGTTTCTTCAGACAGGGTATACTATTCTGGGATTTATTTATTTTAGATTAAGGGATTTAACAAAGCATCTTTTCTCCTTCCTTTTTTTTTTTCCATTTTCCTGCAATACACAGATGTAATTAACAAAGCACTTTGGATTTTAATGTTCATTCTATGGGCAGATTGCGTGTGTGGTATACTTTCCTTACCTAATTAAAACGTTTTCCCCAACATCTTAATAAGAAAAACTTCAAATCTATAAAATATTGAAAAAAATTGTAGCATGAACACCCAATACCTAACACCTAAATTATACAGTTCACTTTTGCTTTATTTGCCCTATCACATATCTAGTTATCCCTTTATCCCTTTATTAATCCATTTTATTTTTCTGGTGCATTTCAAAGTTTAGAGGAAGTTGCTAATATCAGTACACATCATCCATAAATACTTCAGCATACATATCATTGACTAGAACTCAGTATTTATGTTTTTTGTTGAAATATAAGTATAGTAAAATGCATAAACCATAATTCATGAGTTTCGACAAATGCTTACACCTATGTAACCCCAACCATTATCGAGACATAGAAGAGGTGTTACCAGTCTTTTCTGTAAAGGTCTAGATAGTAAATAATGTAGGCTTTGCAGGTTGTATAATCTCTGTTGCAGTTAGTCAGTTCTGCTGTTGTATGCATGAAAACAACCATAAATATGTAAACAATTAGGTGCGGCTGTGTTCCAGTAAATCTTTGCTCACGAAAACAGGTGGTGTGCCAGATTTGGCCTGAAGGCTGTGGCTTGCCACCTGATAGAGAATATTGCCATTACTCCAGAAAGTTCCCTCATGCCCCTTCCCAGTCAGTCTTCTCCACACCCACTAGAGTCAACCACTGTTGATTATTTGTTGTTGTTTTTTGAAATAAGGTCTTGCTCTGTTGCCCAGGCTGGAGTGTAGTGGTACAGACATGGCTCACTGCAGCCTCGACCTCCTGGCTCAAGCCATCCTTGCACCTAAGCTTCCTGAGTAGCTGGGTCCACAGCTACTTATATAATAAGTTTTATTTTTTTGTAGAGACAGGGTCTTGCCGTGTTGCCCATGCTGGTCTTGAACCTCTGGGCTCATGGGATCCTTCCACGTTGGCCTCCCAAAGTGCTGGAATTACAGACATAAGTCACCATGCCTAGCCAAGTTTTTTTACCATAGATTAACTTAGCTCATTCTAAATCTTCATATAAATGGAATAATATAATATGTATTCTTGTATAAGGCTTCTCTTATTCAACATGTTTTTAAGATTGATCCATGTTGCATATGTATCAGTTGCTCATTCTTTTTTTAACTGCAGGATAATATTCCATTGTATGGATATACCAAATTTGTTTATCCATTCTACTATTCACAAACAACTAAGTGGTTTCTAGATTTGGGCCATTGTGAATAAAGCTACAATGAACATTCCTATATAAGTTTTTCTTGGTAAACATGTTTTCATTTCTCTTGAATTATACCTAGAAATAGAATTGCTGGGTCATAGAATAAGTGTTTAACTTTTTAAGAAATTGCCAGTTTTCCATATTGGCTGTTTTAACACCAGCAATGTATGAGAGTTCCACACACTCACCAGCATTTTTAATTTTAGCTATTCTAGTTGCTGTATAATGGTATCTCACTGTGGTTTGAATTTGTATTTCCCCAATGACTACAATGTTGAGTACCTTTTCACAAATTTGTTGGCCTTTGTATATCTTTCTTTGTGAAATGTCTGTACAAGTCATTCGCCCATTTTATTTGTTCATGTTTGTCTTTTTATTAGGGACTTAAATTCTTCATATATTCTGGATTATACCAGTCCTTTGTCAGATACATGTTTTATAAATATATTATTCAGTCTGTATATTGCCCATTCATTTTTGTTTTGTCTCATTTAATGAGACAAAACATTTCATTTTGATGAAGTCTGATTCATCAGTTTTTGTATTGTAGCTACTGCTTTCTGTGGCCCATGAAACCTTTGCCTATACCCAGATTACAAGGAGACTTTCATATGTTTTATAGTTTTATGTTTAAGTCCATGGTTCATCTTGAATTCATTTTTATGAATGCTGTGAAGGAGTCAAGGTTCTTTTTTTTTTTTTTCCTTTATGAATATCCTATTGTTTTAGCTTCATCTGTTGAAAAGACTTCCTTTCTCCACATCTCTACCAATACTTGTTATCTGTCTTTTATTGTAGACATCCTAGTGGGTGTGATGTGGTATCTCATTGTGGTTTGATTTGCATTTTCCTGAAGACTAATGATGTTGAGCATCTTTTCATATGCATATAGGCCTTTTGTGTATCTTTTATCTTCTTTGGAGAAATATCTATTGAAATCCTTTGCCCAGTTTTTATTTTATTATTTTATTTTTTGTAGAGTTGAGGTCTCGCCATATTGCCCTGGCTGGTTTTGAATGCCTGGTCTCAAGCAATCCTCCCACCTTGGCCTCCTAAAGTGCCAGGATTACAGGCATGAGCCACTGCGCCTAATCCCTTTACCCAGTTTTTAATTGGGTATCTTTTTGTCTGTTTTTTTTTTTTTTTTTTAAGGTGGAGTTTCACCATGATGGCCAGGCTGGTCTTGGACTCCTGACCTCAGGTAATCCACCCACCTCGGCCTCCCAAAGTGCTAGGATTACAGGTGTGAGCCACAACGCCCAGCCTCTTTTTGTCTTTTTATTGTTGAGTAATAAGAGTTCTTTATATATTCTGGATACTTAGATCATTATCAGATGTATGATTTACAAATATATTCTCCCACTCTGTGGGTTGTCTTTCACTTTCTTGATGTTGTCCTTTGTGGCATAATTTTTAAAGAATTTGATAAAGTCCAATTTATCAATGTTTTCTTTGGTTACTTCGTGCTTTTGGTGTCATATCTAACAAACCGTTGCTTAATCCAAGGTCACGAAGATTTTCCCTTATGGTTTCTTCTAAGAGTTTTAAATATTAGCTCTTAAATTTGGGTCTTTGATCCATTTTGAGTTAATTTTTATATATTGTTTGAGATAGGGGTCCAATTTCATTCTTTCCATGTGGACACCCAGTTTTTCCAGTGCCATTTACTCAAAAGACTGCTGAATAGCCTTGGCACCCTTGTTGACAATCAATTCACCATAAAATTATGAGTCTTCCAACTTAGTTTTCCTTTCTCAAGATTATTTTGGTTCCTCTGAGTCCCTTGCATTTCCACATGAATTTTAGGATCAGCTTGTCAAGTTTTGCCCAAAAAGCCAGCTGGGATTTTGATAGGCATTGTTTTAACTTTGTATATTGCTTGGGTAGTATTGTCTCTTAATAGTCTTCTAGTCCAGGAACATGGATGTATTTTCATCAAATTAGGTGTTCTTTAAGTGTTGGCAAAGGTGTGGAGAAAAGGGAGCCCTTGTACACTGTTGATGGGAATGTAAATTGGTGTAGCCATTATGGAAAACAGTATGAGGCCAGGTGCAGTGGCTCATGTCTGTAATCCCAGTACTTTGTGAGGCTGAGGCAGGCGGATTGCTTGAGCCCAGGAGTTCAAGACCAGCCTGGGCAACATAGTGAGACCTCTTTATCTCTACAAAAAAATACAAAAATAGTTAGATGTGGTGGCATGTAACCATATTCCCAGCTACTCAGGACACTGAGGCAGAAGGATCCCGTGAACCCAGGAGGGCAAGGCTGCAGTGAGCTGTGATTGCACCGCTCTCCAGCCTGGGCAACAGAGCAAGACCCTGTCTCAAAAACAAACAAACAAAAACAGTATGAAAGTTCCTCAAAAAATTAAAAACAACACAAAACAAAAAAAAACAACTACCATATAATACAGCCATTTCATTTCTGGGGATATATCCAAAGGAAAAGAAATCAGTATCTTGACATGTCTGCACCCTCATGTTTATTGCAGCTTTATTCACAATAGCCAAGATATGGAAACAAGTGTTGACAGATGAATGGATAATGATAATGTGGTGTGTGTGCATATACATATGCATATATAAAAAAAGAAGGAAATTCAGGAAATCCACCATTAAAAAACAAGGAAATCCTGCCATTTGTGACAATATTGATGAACCAGGAGAACATTATACTGAGTGAAACAAGCAGATATAGAAAGATACTGTATGATCTTACTTATATATGGAACCTGTAAATATCAAAGTCATAGAAGCAGAGTGTAGAATAGTGGTTGCCAAGGGCTGAGAAGTAGGAGAAATGGAGAGATTTGGTTAAAGGGTATAAACTTTTACTTATAAGATGAGTAAGTCCTAGGGATGTAAAGTATTATTTACTTGAATTTTATTTTTTTTTGAGACAGTGTCTCACTCTGTTGCTCAGGCTGGAGTGCAGGGGTGCAATCTTGGCTCACCACAACATCTGCCTCCTGAGTTCAAGTGATTCTCATGCCTCAGCCTCCCGAGTAGCTGAGACTACAGGTGTACGCCACCATGCCCAGCTAATTTTTGTATTTTTAGTAGAGATGGAGTTTCGCCTTGTTGTCCAGACTGGTCTCAGACTCCTGGCCTCAAGTGATGTGCCCACTTCAACCTCCCGAAGTGCTGGGATTATGGGTGTGAGCCACCCCGCCCAGCCCTAAAAGAGATCTTAATTGTCCGTACCACACATACACATACAAATGGTAACTATGTGTCGTGATTCATGTTAGTTTTATTGTAGCAATCATTTCACTGTATATGTATAGCAAATCATCACATTGTGCATCTTAAATATATACAATTTTTATTTGTCAATTATACCTCAATAAAGCTGGGAAAAAATAGCTGGTTTTTAATTTCAGCAGCATTTTTGTAGTTCTCAGCATACACATCTTTTTTTTTTTTAATTTTTCAACTTTTATTTTAGAATCAGGGAGTACATGTGCAGGATTG
>NW_016108078.1:537686-543182 GCF_001604975.1 Cebus imitator | reverse complement strand
AGTAGAGACGGGGTTTCACCACGTTGACCAGGATGGTCTCGATCTCTTGACCTCGTGATCCACCCGCCTCGGCCTCCCAAAGTGCTGGGATTACAGGCATGAGCCACCGCGCCCGGCGGAATTTTTTTCTTAATGTTCATTTTGGATTGTTAATTGCTAAGGTATACAAATACAACTGATTTTTGTGAGTTGCTCTTATATCTTGTAATTTTGCTAAATTTGTTTATCAGCTGTGATACTTTTTAAAGGGATTCTATAGGAATTTCTATAATAAGAGCATGTCATCTGGGAATAGAGATAGTTTTAATTTTGCTTTCCGATTTAGATGTTTCTGGCTGGGCGTGGTGGCTCTCACCTGTAATCCCAGCACTTTGGGAGGCTGAGGTGGGTGGATCACAAGGTCAGGAGATTGAGACCATCCTGGCCATGGTGAAACCCTATCTGTACCAAAATATTAAAAATTAGCCAGGCATGGTGGCGTGCGCCTGTAGTCCCAGCTACTCAGGAGGCTGAGGTGGGGGAATTGCTTGAACCAAGGAGGTGGAGATTGCAGTGAGCCGAGATCGTGCCACTGTACTCGGCAGATCAAGACTCCATCTCAAAAAACAAAAAAGAAGATGTTTCTTTATTTCTTTTCTTTTCTTTCTTTTTTTTTTTTTTAGAAGATGGAGTCTCTCTGTCGCCCAGGCTGGAGTGCAGTGGTACAATCTCAACTCACTGCAGTCGCCACCCCACCCCTGCCCTGTTCAAGCGATTCTCCTGCCATCTTGACCAGGCTTTTCTTGAACTCCTGACCTTGTGATCCACCCACTTCAGCCTCCCAGAGTACTGGGATTACAGCTTTGAGCCACCGCACCTGGCCTAGATGTTTCTTTTTTTAAAAAATTGTTCTTGCTGGAACTTCTAGTGTAATGTGGAGTAGGAGTTGAAAGCAAATATCCTGTTTTTCCTAATCTTAGTGAGAAAGTTTTCAGTCTTTCACCATTAAGTATGATGTTATCTATGTGTCTTTTTTACTTTTAAAGAACTTTATTCAGGCTTAGTTTATGTACAATAAACTGCATATATTTAAAGTGTACAGTTAAATGAGTTGACAGATATATGCCTCAATCAAGATACAGAACATTTCCAGAACACCCAAAAGTTTGTTGTGTCCCTTTTCAGTATTTTTTTATTTGTTTTTGTTTGTTTTTTTGTTTTTACTTTTCAGTATTTGTATGTGTGTGTTTACTCTAGGGATTTTAATTTACATTCTAAATTGTTCACAGTTTTTACACAGATTTAATATATCATAAAATGTGAGGACAATGCAACCATTTATCTCCTGCAGGCTTTAAGCTATAATTATTATTGTTTCTTTGTTTGTTGAGACAGGGCCTCCTTCTGTATATAGCCCAGGCAGGAGTACAGTGGTACAGTCACAGCTCATTGTAGCCTCGACCTCCCAGGCCCAAGTGATCCTCGCACCTCAGCCTCCCAAGTAGTTGAGACCGTAAGCGTGTGTCACCACATCTGGCTAATTTTTTTTATCTCTGTAGAGATGGGGTCTCCCTGTGTTGCCCAGGCTGGTTATAACTGTTATATATATTACATCTACATACATTATAAGCCACACAATGCAGTGTTACAGTTTTCGCCTTATATAAATGTATGCCTTTTCCAAGAAATTACAAAAAGAAAAACTTTTAAATTTTGATGAGGTCCAGTTTTTCAATTTTTTTTTTTTTGGATTGTGCTTTTTGTATGAAGCGTAAGAATTCTTTGCCTAGCCTTAGATCCTGGAGATTTTCTTCTATTTTTACATTTTCATTTCAGTGTGTTATCTATGTTAATGTTTGTTTGTTTGTTTGTTTGAGATAGAGTTGCGCTCTTGTTGTCCAGTCTGGAGTGCAGTGGCACGATCTGAGGTCACTGCAACCTCTGCCTCCTAGGTTCAAGTGATTCTCCTGCCTCAGCCTCCTGAGTAGCTGGGATTACAGGTGCTTGCCATCATGCCCAGCTAGTTTTTGTATTTTTAGTAGAGATGGGGTTTCACCATGTTGGCCAGGCTGGTCTCGAACTCCTGACATCTGGTGATCCACCTGCCTTGGCCTCCCAAAGTGCTGGGATTACAGGCATGAACCACCATGCTCGGCCTATGTTAATGTTTTTTAAATTAGAGACATTCACAAGGTAATATGTTAATTTTGTATATGGTTTTGAGATTTAGATTCAGGGTTTTTTGGGGGAGAGGGATTCTCTGCAGATATTTAATTGCTGTAGCATCATGGAATTGCTTGTCACCCATTCGATTAATTTTATATTTCTGTCAAAAAATCAGTTTGGCATATTTGTGTGGGTCTTTTTTTTCTGGGTTCTCCATTCTGTTTAATTCATTTATGTTTCTAACCCTTTGTTAATTACATACTCTCTTGACTACTATAGCTATATAGAAAGACTTAATATTGGGTAGAGTGATTCCTACCCAATATTCTTCATTCTTTTTCTAAGATTTTTTAAAAAATTTGTTCTGGACTTCTACTTTTCCATATAAGTTTTAGAATAATCTAGTCTATGTCCACAGCAAACCTTGCTGGGATTTTGATAGTAATTGCATTAGTCCTATGTATGAATTTGGGGAAAATTGATGTCTTTGCTATGTTGGGCCTTCAAGTTCAGGAACATGATATGTCTCTTCATTTATTTAGGTCTTCTTGGATTTCTTTCATCAGCATTTTGTAATTTTCAGCATACAAATACTGAGGCTCTTTTGTTAAGTTGGTGCCTAGGTATTTTGTTTACGTTTGAAGGTTAATAAATAGTTTTTTTTGGTCTCACTCTGTCGCCCAGGCTGGAGTGCAGTGGTGTGATCTTGGCTCACTGCAGCCTCTACTTGCCAGGCTTGAGCAATCCTCCCATCACAGCCCCCCAAAGTAGCTGGGACTACAGGTGTGTGCCACCAGCCCGGCTAATTTTTGTACTTTTAGTTGCCCAGGCTGATGTCGAATTCTCGGGCTCAAGCAATCCACCCGCCTCAGCCTTCCAAAGTACTAGGATTACAGGTGTGAGCTACTGCGCCTGGCTAATATTGTATTTTTTAATGTCAGTTTTCACGTTCCTTGTTAGAGGATAGAAATGTGATTGTGTGTGTTGATCTTCAATTCAAAGACCTTGTTGAACTTATTTGTTCTAGGAGGATTTATTTGTTAGGTTTTTTTTGTTAGAATCCTTGGGATTTTTTAAATGCAAAAATCATGTAATCTCCTAAAATAGAGACAGTTTGATCTCTCCCTTTCTAATCTGTATGCTTTTTATTTCTTATTTTCTCTTTATTGTGCTGGCTACAATTTGTAGTACTGTACTATGTTGAATAAGAGTGATGAGAATGAACTTCCTTGCTTTGTTCCTAGTCTTAGGGGAAACAAGTCTTTCACCATTAGTATGATATGAGCTACAGATTTTTCATAGATGCTCTTTATCTAGTTGAGGTAGTTACCCACTATTACCTGACTCACTGAGAATTTTTATTATGAATAAATGTTGACCGGGCGTGGTGGCTGATGCCTGTAATCCTAACACTGTGGGAGGCCAAGATGGGCAGATCACCTGAAGCAAGGAGTTCAAGAACAGCCTGGCCAACATGGCAAAACCCTGTCTCTACTAAAAAATAGAAAAATTAGCCAGATGTGGTAGCAGGTGCCTGTCATCGCAGCTACTCGGGAGGTTGAAGCAGGGAGAATTGCTTGAATCTGGGAGGCAGACGTTGCAGTGAGCTGAGATCATGCCACTGCACTGTAGCCTGGGTGACAGAGCAGCACTCCATCTCAAAAAATATGTAAAGAATAAATGTTGCCTTTTTCAGATATTTCTTCTGTGTTAATGATATGATCATATGGGTTCTTTTTAGACCTGTCGATACATAGTGGATTACATGGATTTCAAATATTGAAACAGTCTTATGTCCTTGGAATAAACTCATTTGATCATGGCATATGATTCTTTGTATACAGTAGATTCACTCTACTAATATTTTATTGAAGATTTTTGAATCTTAAGTTCATGACAGATACTGATTTGTAGTTAAGTTTTATGTCTTTGCTAATTTTCTATCTAGAGATACTATCAATTGCTAAGAGTAGTGTGTTGAAGTTTCTAAGTATAATTGTAGATATACGTATTTCTCCTTTTAATGCAGTAATTTTTTTGTTTGTTTGCTTTTTGAGACAGAGTCTCGCTCTGTCACCCAGGCTGGAGTGCAGTAGCACAATCTTGGCTCACTTCAATCTCCGCCTCCTGGCTTGAAGCAGTTCTTGTGCCTCATCCGTCTGAGTAGCTGGGATTGTAGGCGTGTACCACCACACCCAGCTAATTTTTGTATTTTTAGTAGAGGTGGGATTCTGCCATGTTGGCCAGGCTGGTCTCAAACTCCCAACCTCAAGTGATCTGCCTGCCTCTGCTTCCCAAAGTGCTGAGATTATAGACGTGAGTCACCGCACCTGGCCTATGCATCAGTTTTTTTACTTCTGTTTTGAAGCTTACTTCTTTGGTGCATTCATTTTAGGATGGCTATGTCTTTTTAGTGGATTGATCTTTTTATCATATTATGATATCCCTCTTCATTCCTAGTAATTTTCTTTCCTGTGCAGTCAACTTTATCTGATATTACATACTCATTGCTGCTTTTTATTGATTAATGTCAATGTGATATATTTTTCCATCCTTTTACTTTCAACCTGTCCTGAGTTTGAAGTGAGTTCCATGTAATTAGCGTATGGTTAATGTTTATCCATGTTTTTTATCCATTCTGCCAATGTCTCTTAATTGGCATGTTTAGACTGTTTTGCATTCAAAGTAATTTTTGCTGTGCTAGGACTTAAGTCTATCATGTTAGTATTTGCATTTTGTTTCTTCTCTATGTTTCTCCTTCTTCTGTTTCTCTTTTCTTACCCACCTGTGGGTTACTTGAAAGTTTTTTAGGATTTCTTGTTGATTTTCTTTTGCTTTTTTTTTTAAATGAAAGATGGGGCTGTTGCTATATTTCCCAGGTTGGTCATGAACTTCTTGTTTTCTTTATGCTGTTTTGAGTATATTATACTGTACAGTTTTCGTAGTGGTTGCTCTAAGGTGTCCATACATACACACATACACATACACATATATGAACTTATCATACCCACTGATATTGACATTTTACCACCTCTAGTAAAATATTGAAATCTGAGTTTCATTTAGGTCTATTTACATTTTCTATAAATATTTATAGAACTCTCCACCCCAAATCCACAGAATATACATTCTTCTGAGCACCACATCATACCTACTCTAAAATTGACCACATAATTGGAAGTAAATCACTCCTCAGCAAATGCAAAAGAAAGGATCCTCTTGAAGTTAATTATTCTAAAGAGTTAATCTCTTTGTTGAGTTTGGTGCTTCTTTTTTTTTCTAAGTTTTAGTGTTTCTCAAGGGTTTGATGATTCTTGTTTTTTTTGTTCAGTCATTTCTTTTTTTTTTTTT
>NW_016108078.1:533556-535581 GCF_001604975.1 Cebus imitator | reverse complement strand
AAAAAAAAAAAAAAAAAAGAAATTGGCTTTGTCTCTGGTGACATTTCTATTCTTTTAGTGCTTACAAGACAGTACAAAAACTATATGAAGAATGGAATCTATTGATGTGTGTAAAGCTGATGTTAATTGGTGAAAGATTCTCTGTGTTCCATTTGTTCAGAAATATTCATGGGCCTACTGTGAGTGAATATTATTAAAACAATCCACACGTGTATTCTGATAAAGACCATTTTATTATGTAACCAGTTTCTGAAACTGGCTAGCTGCTTCCTTACTTTCTTCCTCCCTCCCTCTTTTTTTCATCTTTTTTTTTTTTTCTTTTGAAATATGTTTCACTCTGTCACCCAGGCTGGAGTGCAGTGGCACTGTCATAGCTTACTGCAGCCTCAAACTCTTGGGGTCAAGTGATCCTCCCGCCTCAGCCTCCCAGGTAGCTGCATCTGAGGCATTCTAAGGGAGTAAAACTTATAATTAAGGGAGTTGACATTTTTTGAGGACCTGCTATGTATCAAGCAGTGTCATTTAATTTAATCTTCACTGTAACTTCCTCTATAAAGTAGTTAATTCCATAACATGAAAATATTTGTGTAAAAATTGAGAAAGCTATATCTAATTTCTCTAGAGAGATTCTGGTTTCCAGACAATCAGACTATTTCTGTAAAAATGCTGTTTAGCATAGTATTGTATTTATACGAAATTGCTTTATTCTAATTGAAGGGAAATCGGTTTAAACAGTGGGTGTGTTTGCTGAACATTGTCAAAAAATGTTCCCAAAAGGCATGTATTGCTTGGCATGTATTCATAATGTTGAAACTGGTAATGATAAGGACATTAGTCATTTGGATTGATTTCCAGTGACATTATTTAGCTCTCTCCCTTTTGTAATGTAAATCAGTTAGAATACTGAAGATGCTGAAGTGGGGAGAACCTTTCAGATTGATCTCATTCACCAGGAAGGAGGTAGCTTCTTAAATAGCAGCACAGTTGAACTCTTCAATTTGGGGGGTTGGTAGAATGAGCTAAAAGACTGATTATTTGTGGATTACCATGATAAGGTATTTAAGGAAAAGGCAAACTATTGTTTTGGGAGGATAGCAATTATGAAAGCTTTTTAAAATAATTTCATCATACTATACATGTTATATTCTCAATTTTTAGGTGTACATTCAATTTTGAAGCCACAATTCTAACAATTAGGACTTAATATTAACTATTGGTTTTAGTATAGATCACCAGTTTTTATAGCACACATTCTCTATTCTTGATTTTTAAATTTTGCTAAGTGCCTGTGTAATTTAAAGAATGGCTTTGTGTAATTTTTAAAAATTACTTGGGCTTGAAATTTCCGATTCTTTGGATATCTGAAACTGACCTTTCATTTACATTCGTACATTAACAATAACTCGTTGGGCATTAAAAAAAATCCATTTACAATCTTTTTTCCATCTACATATTTTGTTCTTTTGTCTTCTTCTAGCTAATGCTTCAGAAGAGAAGCCTAGGCCTGTCTGATTTTTTTGTTCCTTTTTCCTCGTAAGTGCTTATAGGTGGCATTCTTTATCCTTATAAGTAAAAAGTTTGGTATATATATATATATATATATATATATACTTAATTTTCAGAATTCTTTTGATATGGTATACATCTTTTATATGTCTTGGGATGGCTCTTTTATTTCCTCACATGAAAATAGCTTTTTAGGCTGGGTGCAGGGGCTCACACCTGTAATCCCAGCACTTTAGTAGGCCAAGGCGGGCGGATCACCTGAGGTCAGGAATTCGAGACTAGCCTGGCCAACGTGGTGAAACTCTGTCTCTACTAAAAATACAAAAAAAAGTTAGCCGACCATAAAAAAGAATGAGTTTATGTTCTTTGCAGGGAAATGGATGAAGCTGGAAGCCATTATTCTCAGCAGAGTAACACAGGAACAGAAAACCAAACACCTCATGTTCTCACTCGAGAGTTGAACAGTGAGAACACATGGACACAGGGAGGGGAACATCACACATGGGGGGGCTGCGGGGG
>NW_016108078.1:529189-532276 GCF_001604975.1 Cebus imitator | reverse complement strand
CTCAATTTGGGTTTGGTTGAAGTTTCCTCATGATTATATTCAAATAATGCATTATTGGCAGGAATACTGTGTAAGTGATGTTGTGTTCTTCTCAGTGCATCATAATAGAAGTAATGCCAGTTTGTCCCAATGTTGGTGAGGTTAACTTTTATTACTTGGTTCAAGTGGGGCCTGCCAAGCTTCTCTGCTATAAAGTTGTCATTTCTGCCTTTATAGTTTATGAGTTCTTTGTTGGGAGATATTTTGAGGCTATGTAAATATCTGTTTCCTCATTAAACTTTTGCCCACTAATTTTAGCATCCATTTATGATTTTCTAACTCCATTATTCCTCTTTCTATTTATTAGTTGGCTGTTCTTATTTATGTATGTATTTATTTATGTTAGTATGGACTCATGGGGATCTTATTTTATTTACTAGGTTATAATACAATACTAGCATTACTTATTTAGATGATTAAAATGCCCTTGATTTGGGGGCCCATTCATGGTAGCATTTGTGTCCTTTTGATATTTTCCCATCATTCTTTGAATACTTCCTTACTTTCTGGGCACAGCAAGACAGATATTCTAGGCTCATTTTGTCTTTCCCCTGCCCCACCTTGGAATCCAAGTATTTCTCCATTCCTTTAATTTATTTATTTATTTACATTTAAAAATTTTTTTTGAGGCAGAGTCTTGCTCTGTTACTCAAGCTGGAGTGCCAGTGGCAAGATCATGGCTTACTGCAGCCTCAACCTAGCTCCTGGGCTCAAACAATCCTCCCATCTCAGCCTCCCAAATAGCTGGGACTATACGCATGTGCCACCATGCCCAGTTAATTTTTTAATTTTTTGAAGACATCAGGTCTTGCTCTGTTGCCCAGGCTAGTCATCGACTCCTGGGTTCAAGCGATTCCCCCCCGCCTCAGCTTCCCCCTGATTCCTTTTAGTGGGTAATGTAATTTAGAAAAACAGCCTAACTATTGAGTGTGTTTGCTGCTACTAGGGAGTTATTGCTTCTAGAGTTCTCAGCAGACAGGCTATGAAGTGTGTGTGCGCATTCATATTTCATAGCTGACTTTGCTTCTGACTTTGTGTACTAGGAGAGAATTTATATATTTTTTGCAATGTATCTCCAGTGTACACTCAAGATCTCCACTTGGTTGTATAATGACATTTCAAATTAAATATATCCAAAATCAAACACTTACATTTGCACTTCTCACTATCCCAAGCCTGCTCTTTTCACTGTCATCCCCATCTCAACAAATGGCAACTCTGTCTTTCCTTACTCAAACCATATAGCTATGGTTGTCTTTTTTTTTAAAAAAAACAAAAAACAAAACAAAAAAAAACAGAGTCTTGCTCCGTCACCCAGGCTGGAGTGCAGTGGTGCTGTCTTGGCTCACTGCAACTTCTGCCTCCTAGGTTCAAGTGATTTTCTTGCCTTAGCCTCCTGAGTAGCTGGGATTGCAGGCACTTACAGGTGCGCACACACCGGCTAATTTTTGTATTTTTAGTAGAGATGGGGTTTCACCATGTTGGCCAGGCTGGTCTGGAATTCCTGACTTCAAGTGATCCCCCTGCCTCGGCCTTCCAAAGTGCTGGGATTACAGGCATGAGCCACCATGCTCGGTCAGCTATGATCATCTTTTTACTCTTTGCTTTCTCTTATATTCCACTTCAAACCATCAGCATGTCTTTCAAGTCTTACTTTTTAAAAATGTTTGGGGGAGTACATAGCAGGTGCATATATTTATGTGGTACACGAGTTATTTTAGGCCTGGGCATGGTGGCTCTCGCCTGTAATCCCAGCACTTTGGGAGACCAAGGTGGGAGGATCACTTGAGCCCAGAAGTTTGAGACCAGCCAGGGCAACATGGCAAAATCCCATCTCTGCAAAAAAATTTTAAAAATTCTTTTTCATGCCTGCATAGTATTCCATAGTGTATATGTGCCGTATTTTCTTTATCCAGTCTGTCATTGATGGGCATTTGGGTTGGTTCCAAGTCTTCGCTATTGTAAATAGTGCTGCAGTAAACATACGTGTACATGTGTCTTTATAGTAGAATGATTAGTAATCCTTTGGGTATATACCCACATGGATGAAGCTGGAAACCATCATCCTCAGCAAACTAACACAGGAACAGAAAACCAAACACCGCACGTTCTTACTCATAAGTGGAAGTTGAACAATGAGAACACATGGACACAGGGAGGGGAACATCACACACCAGGGCCTGTTGGGTGCTGGGGGGAAAGGGGAAGGAGACCATTAGAACAAATACCTAATGCATGTGGAGCTTAAAACCTAGATGACGGATTGATAGGTGCAGCAAACCGCCATGGCACATGTATACCTATGTAACAAACCTGCACGTTCAGCACATGTATCTCAGAACTTAATGTAAAATTTTAAAAAAATAATAAACATAAAATATATTAGCTGGGCATGGTGGCCCATGGCTGTAGTCTCAGGAGGTGGAAGTGGGAGTATTGCTTGAGCCTGAGAGATGAGGCTGCAGTGAGTCTTAATCACATGACTGCATTTCAGCCTGGGTGACAGAGCAAAACCTTGTCTCAAAAGAATAGAAAGAGATATTTTGATATAGGCATACAATTCATAATAATCACATCAGTGTAAACGGGGTATCTATCACCTCAAGCATTTATCCTTTGTGTTGCAATCTAATTATACTCTTAGTTATTTTTAAATGCACAATTATTATCGACTGTAGTTGCCTTGTTGTCCTATTAAATACTCATTAACCTTCCCCACTCCTTCCCTGACTCACCTCACTACCCTTCCCAGCCTATGGTATCCATCCTTCTACTTTCTAGCTCCATGAGTTCAATTGTTGTAGTTTTTAGCTCCCACACATAAGTTGAGAACATGCCAAATTCATCTTTCTCTGCCTGGCTTGTTTCACTTCATATAATGACCTCCAGTTCCATCAACGACAGTATCTCATTCTTGTTTATTGCTGCATAGTGCTCCATCATGTATAGTTTATTTGACTCTTACTTTAACATATATCTGGATCTTGACTTCTCAACATGTTCACCATTGTCATGCTGGTCTAATTCAGCTCTTTTTCTTTCTTTCTT
>NW_016108078.1:526898-528844 GCF_001604975.1 Cebus imitator | reverse complement strand
AGACAGAGTCTCGTTCTGTTGTCCAGCTTGGAGTGTGGTGGCACGATCTTGGCTCACTGCAACCTCTGTCTCCCGAATAGCGGGGAGTACAGGCACCTGCCACCACACCTGGCTAATTTTTGTATTTTTGGTAGAGACCAGGTTTCCCCATGTTGGCTAGGCTGGTCTCGAACTCCTCACCTCAAGTGATCTGCCTGCCTTGGCCTTCCAAAGTGCTGGGATTACTGGCATGAGCCCCTGTGCCTGGCCTCATCTCTTACTTGAATGATTGCAGTAGTCTCCTAATTGTTCTTTCTTTTGTTTTTGTTCTTTTGTAGCCTTTATCTTCTTGTGGGATGCAATGTTACTTTTAAAATGCAGGTCACAACATGTCTCAGAGACCCAAAACCTCTCGTTGCTCATTTCTCTCATAGTAAAAGCCACAATAATGTACTCAATGGCCTGCAAAGCCCTGCAGGATCTGGACTCCCCTGCACAACTCTCTGACCTCGTGTAGATTTTCTTTGGCTTCTGTTTTTCTCTTTTTTTTTTTTTTCTCAGACGGAGTCTTGCTCTGTCGCTTAGGCTGGAGTGCAGTTGTGCGATCTCCGCTCACTGCAACCTCTGCCACCTGGATTCGAGAGATTCTCTTGCTTTAAGCCTCACAAGTAGCTAGAATTACAGGCACATGCCACCACACTAGGCTAATTTTTGTACTTTCAGTAGAGATGGGGTTTCACCATATTGGCCGGGCTAATCTCGAACTCCTCACCTCAAGAGATTCACCTGCCTTGGCCTCCCAAAGGGCTGGGATTACAGGCATGAGCCACCGTGCCTGACCCCATTTTCCTCTTGAATGATGATTAAACCCTTTCATAGGTCTACGGCTTGAGGACAAGGAGATGTACACTTTCTGTGTATTAGTAAGCATATTATGGTTTTTCTGTAGTGAAGTATGGTTTACTTTTACTCCCATAATGAGTTACCTAATGTTCTGAAATAATCAAATACATTAAAGATTATGATCTTCAACATGCAGGGCTGCTGCAATTTTCCCTTTCTGCGTCCTTTCTCATTTAACTTTACTTATAAGGTCTCTACCTTCCAGACTGCAAAAAGGCTCAGTCTGTCCTCTCCTTTTCTTCTTCAATATGCATTCTCATTCTTGCCATTAAAAAAAAAATGTTAGTTGCTCTTTCCAAATATCTGTAGAAAGCTTTGTAGGGCTGAGGCGAGACCAGTGTCTGATCACTTTGCCAGTTCTTACAGACGTTTGGTCACTCAACAGGGGGCAGTATTAGAATAAAAGTTTGAAGTGTAAGTCTGCTTTCAGCTAGGCTCCCCTCAGTTCAGCTCTATCTGCCTTGTAGTTAATGGAACTTCTTCCTAGTACCTATCACTCTTTTATCTGTCATAGTTCCTGTCACTCTTTTATCCGTCAGTCTTTGTAGTGCTGGTATGTTTTCATCATTTTGGCCTATGTAATAGCCTGGATGTCATTATGTGAGTTTTATCACAGGAACTGTGCTTTGGATCAGTTTTTTAACTTAGGGTAAATTTCATTGTTCAGGCCTGGCACAGTGGCTCGTGCCTGTAATCCCAGCACTCTGGAAGGTCAAAGCAGGAGGATTGCTTGGTCCCAGTAGTTCGAGACCAGCCTGGGCAATATACTGAGACCCCCATCTCTATAAAAAACAATTTTTTTTTGAGACAGTCTCTCTCTGTCACCCAGGCTGGAAGGTAGTGGCACAATCATGCCTCAATGCAACCTCTACTCCCAAGTTCAGGCAATTCCTGTGCTTCAACCTCCTGAGTAACTGGGATTACAGGCATGTGCCACCACATCTGGCAAACTTTTGTATTTTTAGTAGAGATGGGGTTTCACCATGTTGGCCAGGCTGGTCTGGAATTCCTGACTTCAAGTGATCCCCCTGCCTCGGCCTTCCAAAGTGCTGGGATTACAGGCA
>NW_016108078.1:523556-526563 GCF_001604975.1 Cebus imitator | reverse complement strand
GTGAGCCAAGATCGCGCCATTGCACTCCAGCCTGGGTAACAAGAGCGAAACTCCATTTCAAAAAAAAAAGAATTAGCCAGGTGTGGTGGCACATGCCTGCAATCTCAGCTACTCAGGAGGCTGAAGTGGGAGAATAATTTTGAGCCTGGGAGGTTGAAGCTGTACTCCAGCCTGGGCAACAGAGTGAGATCCTGTCTCAAAAAAAAAAATGCTATTCAGACAGAATCTTGGCTTCACCAACAATTGGGCTTATATAAGACAATGTTTTTATAGATGAAGGTTTCATTATAAATATAAAAATATGGAATTGGGCATCATGCACAGTGATCATTTTCTTTAATTAAACAAGCAAAAATTCCACTGTTAACCAGGTATATACAGCATACATATAGGCTTGAGCCAATTTGTGTCAAGTTAGACCTGAGTTTCAATTTTGGCTCTTTGAACTCACTGTGTGCCTTGAGGAAAGTTATTTAATCTCTCCCAGCTTTGGTTCTTTTTGTGTGTGAAATGCTTTTAAATGGTTGTAAAAGTTTTAAAATGCCTATCTTATTTTGCAACTTACTTTTAACTATATAAAAGTAAGATGGATTGATGGATAGATATGGGATACTGTACATAGAGCAATATCCCATAGACTATGGTTGGTGGTGGATATATGATTTATTCATGGAACATTGCAAGTTTTCTATATGTTGGAAAATTTTTATAATGTTAGAAAAAATGCCTGTATTGCAGGCTTGTTAGGATTAGGCAATATAAAATATGAGAAGTGTCTGACATGTAATAAGTGGTCAACAAATAGTGGTTGCTAAAAGTACTTCAGGGGAGAGATATGCTTTGTAACATCAATAACATGATAAAGCAATTTATGAAATGTTTCAAAGGACATCTCAATTTTACTGGTCTCCTTCGCTCCATGATAACTGCATCAGTATCTCTGGGATGTTGTACATGGGCTTAGCTTTTTATCTCTTTGTTCTTCCCATCTCCCCTTCTGTTCTTCTCTCCTTCCCTGGGTATTATAAAGTGCAGCCAGGGCTGAGAACTACTGATGGGAGGAGGAGAGGAGTGGTGGAGCAAGTAAAGGAGAAAGATCCTCCTCAACACCTTCCCAAGGCTTGGCATTGCATAAGACCCCAGAAGCAGTTATGGGAGCCCCAAGAATATAACCAAGATTGATTCCCCATTCCTTCTCTAGCAGAGGTAGCTGTATCTACTTTTTCTTCTTCTTCTTTTTTTTTTTTTTTGAGACGGAGTCTTGCGCTGTCGCCAGGCTGGTGGAGTGCAGTGGCACAATCTCGGCTCACTGCAACCTCCACCTCCTGGGTTCAAGCGATTCCTCCCAAGTAGCTGGGACCACAGGCACATGCCACCATGCCCAGCTACTTTTGTATTTTTAGTAGAGATGGGTTTTCGCCATGTTGGCCAGGATGGTCTCAATCTCTTTACCTCGTGTTCCGCCCACCTTGGCCTCCCAAAGTGCTGGGATTACAGGTGTGAGCTACCGCGCCCTGCCTAATTTTTGTCTTTTTAGTAGAGATGGGGCTTCACCATATTGGTCAGGCTGGTCTCGAGCTCCTGACCTCAGGTGATCCACTCACCTCAGCCTCCCAAAGTGCTGGGATTACAGGCATGAGCCACTGCACCCAGCCCACTCTTTATTATATATGTTTAATGTCTGACTCCAAGGTCTCCACCAAATTCATTTTGTATTCTCACTGCCTCTTACCACAGTGCCTGCTACACACTAGGTTTCCAATAAATGTGTAAAGGTAGAAAGAAATAAGAAAGGAAAGGGTGACATAGGAAGAAAAACTGTGCCATAAAAGTGTTCATGGTCTGATATTACCAATCCTGGATATTAATCTGAAGAAAATAATAAAAAGGAAAAAGCACATAGTACAAAGCTTGTTTCATAGTGAATGTTAGTTATGGTAGCTCTCTCTGTATTTTTATTTATATGTAGTAAAAATTGGCAGTAACTTATCCAGGAATAGGGGAGGAGTTAGATAAATATGAATACTTACTGTATTATCATGTACCAATTAAAAACTAAAATAATGCAGGCCAATAAAGGTGAGGAAAAATACTTAATACATTTTAAAAAGCAGAAAAAAACTGTATAATTACAACTATTTATATATACGACAGAAGCCTATACTATTATAACAAATATTATAATCATAGCCATGTTAGGGAAATAGCATTCTAGGTGATTTCTTCCATTTTCCTACTTTTTGTAATGTTATTATATGCATTTAATAATTAAACATTTTTGTAGGACAGCAAATGCCAAATGTAAAGGAAAATGGATACCTTCACAAACCTCTGGTAGGACTGTAAACTGGTTAGACCTTTCTGAAGGGCAATTTTGCAATATATATCAAGCAATTCCATTTTTAGAAAGGTTTCCTAAGGAAATAATTAAGAATGCTTGCAAAGATTTAGCTACAAGAATATTCCTCAAAATATAAAATACAGTTGCAAATAGCAAAAAAATAGATGTTTGTCTCCCTTACTTACTCCATTAAATAAATAATGGTGTGTATATATTAAAGGATATTATGTAGCCCTTAACATGTGCTTAAACACTTAAGGTAATGTTTTCAGTAAAAAAAGATTATAAAAGAGTACATACATTATGATTACATTAAAAATGTGTGTGTGTACGGAAAATGGTCTCAAAGAATATACACCAAGGTGTTAAACAAGCTTATCTTTATTCATCTTGCTTTGGTAACAAGAAGAAAATAAATTAATTTTGTACAAACAGACTTATCAAGCCTCAAATCTACCCTAAGGCAAGTCACCATTATATCAATATTCAACATGATAGTACAATTGTTGCTTGGTATCTGTAGCGGATTGGTTCCAGACTTCTCTTGGAAACCAAAATCCAAGGATGCTAACCTCTACAGTTGGCGCTGTAGAATCATACGCGTGAACTCAGCCCTCCATATCCAAGGGTTCTGAGTCCTGAAAATACTGTCTTGTCTTGTCTTTT
>NW_016108078.1:515397-523346 GCF_001604975.1 Cebus imitator | reverse complement strand
TTTTAAGACAGGGTCTTGCTCTGTTGCCCAGGCTGGACTGCAGTGGTATAATCATAGGTCACTGTAACCTCAAACTCCTGGGCTCAAGCAGTACTCTTGCCTTGGCCTCCTAAAGTACTGGGATTACAGGTTTGAGCCACCAAGCCCAGCCAGAATATTACATTTTTAATCCAAGGTTGGTTGAATCCATAGGTGCAGAATGCACAGATACAAAGGGCTGACTGTAGTTTTAGGCAAAAGTAAAAATGGGCCAGGCATGGTGGCTCACGCCTATAATCCCAACATTCTGTGAGGTCAAGGCAGGTAAATCACTTGAGGTCAGGAGTTTGAGACCAGCCTGGCCAACATGATGAAACCCCATTTCGACTAAAAATACAAAAAAAAAAAAAAAAAAGTTTGGTGTGGTGGCACACGCCTGTAGTCCCAGCTACTCGGGGGCTCAGGCAGAATTGCTTGAACACAGGAGACGGAAGTTACAGTGAGCTGAGATCACACCACTGCACTCCCGCCTGGGTGGCAGAGCGAGACTCCAACTCAAACCAAAAAACAAACAAAAGTAAAAATGAAACATTTCATTAAATTTGAAAGACATCTGCAAAAATGACCCAGCAGCTCTTTGTAAATACTAATTTTGAAACCCCTAGAAATATTATGACAGAGCTTAACTTATAGCTGTCAGAAATGAAGGCAGATAAACCAAACATTAGCCATGATTCTGAGCACCAGCACAAAGTAGCATTAATAACCTCATTAATAATTGCAAGTGATTATAAAATATAATTCCATATTGTATAGTAACTATGTTTTGTTTCCCTTTGCTTAGTACATACACTTGTCTCTGGATTTATGCATCAGGATGCCATGTTACTGCTTCAGCTTACTGGGACTATACACAAATTTGTTAAATTAGATACATTTTGTTGAATGTTAAGTGTCCAAAAATCTGTTTGCTGTAGTATTTGCTCTCAAGTTTTAAACAGTGATTATGTTAAAGAGCTGATTATCTTATCTATAATTAGAAGCTAGTCCAGGAAAACATTTCTCAGTATGGGTTGATTAGGATGAAATAGTTTGAAATAGTTCAGGGAAGTGGAGGAATATAAGTAGAGCCACGGTATGTAGAAGAGCCTAACTTATACAGAGGAGCTACAGTTTAGTGTGGCTTCAAGCAAAGAGATGAGGCTAGATAAGCAGGTGCAGACCAGTTCATTATTTACCATCTGAAGGACCTTAATCTTATAGAAGATGAGGAGCCATCATGTGGGGTTTAAACTGGGTAAAGAAATGATCAGTTTTGTTAGATTTGCATTCTAAGATCACTCTGCTATCACCAGTGGCAGTGCATAGAGGATGGATTAGGTAAATGTAAAATTAGTTTCCAGTGGAGTTGGTATTTGTCCTATTAAGAGCTTAAAAACTTTTCTCCTAGAAGCCAATGTTACAGCTGCTGAATACTAATTCCTTGAAGGGATAGTTGAAATAGTCTAGTGAAAGGAGATGAGAGACAGACAGACTACACGATAAGTTAAAGTTTGAGTCATTGATTTATCTTCTTGTAGAATGGTAGTAACTCTTCTTTAATTAGTAGTTTTACAACTAGGACTGGAAGCTTGATAGTAGTGTCTTCCATTGAAAAACAACTCAAACAAAAGTACATATAACAGTGCTGACTTTTTCAGATGAAAAATCTTGATGTGTAAGATGTTCTTGAGGTATTGTTAAATTTTATTTTTCTTTGGTAATAATGTTAATAACAGGATTGATATAGACATTCAAAAATATAGATATTCTACCAGGTTTGCAAGGTAACCGAAACTATCATGTTTCCTGAAATAGTAACAAATTGTATATTTAGCTTGAATTTTGCTGTTATCATAGCAAGTTTTATGTCTGTACTGTTTACAGCCTGTATCCCAACCAGCTGGAGTTGAACAACAAGCAGCTCTTCTAAAACCAGATTTAGTTAGAAGGTAAGTATCTTCAAATTAATACCATGAAAACAATAAGGATATGCTGAAGTTTGTGTACTCATTAAGTGTTTAGTGTATCTTGACTAGAGAAGCTTCTGTGTTCTTGTACTTGTGTGGGTGTTTAATGAAAATGATCGATATTATTTTTACTTTTTTATGTCAGTAGGGATCATATGGATTGTGCAGTTAACTGATGATTTTCTTGTTGTGTTTATTTATACCTTTCTGTTCTAGGAAAAGCTGGTAAGGGTTAAGGAAGGAAGTAACAAACAATAGAGTTTAGGGTAAAATTCTAGCTAATCTAAAGAAATAAATGACAACCATATATATAATTGACTTGATTAGTAGGTAAAAACTAGTATTTTTCTGAATAAAAATATAGATTGGATAGTTTTTATTGTTCTGTCTTCAAGTTCATTGATCATTTACTCATTCTACTATTAGGCCTATTCAGTGAGATTTTTTTTTTTAAATTTCTGCAATTGTTTAGTTCTATACTTTCTATGTGGTTCTTCTTAATATCTTCTATTTCTTTTATAAGACTTTGGTTTTTTCATTTGCCTCAAGATTATTTGTGATTGCTCATTGAAGAATTTTGATGATGGCTGCTTTAAAATTCTTGTTAAAGGCCGGGCACAGTGGCTCACTCCTGTAATCCTAGCACTTTGGGAGGCTGAGGCAGGCGGATCACTTGAGGTCAGAAGTTTGAGACCAGCCTGGTCAACATGGCGAAACCTGTCTCTACTAAAAATACAAAAATTAGCTGGTGTGGTGGCACATGCCTGTAGTCCCAGCTACTTGGGAGGCTGGGACCTGGGGATTGCTTGAACCTGAGGGGCAGAGGTTGCAGTGAGCTGACATCACACCACTGCTCTCCAGCCTGGGCAACAAAGCGAGACTCTGTCTAAATAAATAAATAAATAACATTCTTGTTAGATAATTCTAATATCTGATTCATCTTTTTTTTTTTTTTTTGAGATGGAGTCTGACCCTGTTGCCCAGGCAGCAGTGCAATGGCGTGATCTCAGCTCACTGCAACCTCTACCTCCCTGGTTCCAGTAATTCTTGTGCCTCAGCCTCCCGAGTAGCTGGGATTACAGGCACCTGCCACCATGCCTGGCTAATTTTTGTATTTTTAGTAGAGCCGGGGTTTTACCATGTTGGCCAGGCTGGTCTCAAACTTTTGAACTCAAATGATCTGCTCACCTCGGCCTCCTAGAGTGCTGGGATTATAGGCGTGAGCCACAGCACCTGACCTCATCTTATTGTTGTTAGATGATTTCAATAACTGATTTATCTTGGTGTTGGCATCTGTTGATTACCTTTTTGTATTCAAGTTGTAATTTTTCTAGTTTTTGTTATGACAAAGGAGTTTATTTTCATTTGTCTCCTATGCTTTTGGATATTATGTCAGGTGACTGTAGATACTATTTAAGTCTTTTTTTTTTTTTTTTTGAGACAGAGTCTTACTCTGTTGCCTAGGCTGGAGTGCAATGGTGCAATCTTGGCTAACTGCAATCTCCACTTCCCAGGTTCAAGCAATTCTGCCTTAGCCTCCCGAGTAGCTGGAATTACAGACATGTGCCACCATGCCCAGCTAATTTATTTTAATACAGATGGGGTTTCGCCATGTTGGCCAGGCTGGTCTCAAACTCCTGACTTCAGGTGATCTGCCTGCCTCAGCCTCCCAAAGTGCTGGGATTAGGCATGAGCCACCTGGCCTGTTTAAATCTGTGTTAGCAGGCAGTCACCCTTGTTTAGATGCATAGGTTCTGGCCTACTTTTGTGGGCTGTGATTCTGATGACAATTTAGTTTTCAAAGTCCTTACAGCACTGCTATTCTGATCTGTTTTGTTCACCTGGAACCCCTGGCCGCCACTGCGGGGCCAAGAGGTACAGAGTGCTTCTCTAGGCCTGCTCCCTGAGGCCTCCTCTACTGGGGAAGGACAGGGCCCACTTAAGTCCTCTTCTCTTGCTGGGTTGGGGATCAGGAGACACTGGGCTTGAGCTGCCTTTGCCTCTGGACTGGGAATTGGGAGACACTGGGCCTGTACTGCCTTTATTCACTGGGTGGGTAATTGGAAGATACCAAGCTGCTATGTTGTTACTCAAGTCCTGGGGGCCCCTAGCCAGTCCACTTTCATCTTTTCATTCTTCTGTGTGCTCCTGTGGTTGTCTACTACATTATTTCTATAACTTTTAGCTGTATTTAGAGGAGAGGAGCAGGGAGAGTTGAGTTTCTGCCATCTTGTCCCAAACACTAAACTGGTGTGTTAAGTAACTTTGGAATGTGAATTATATAGCCCATTGGCTAAAATTATATTTCTGAAGGGATTATTTGTTACTGCCATTTCTCTGTGTATTTAAAACACTCTAAGGGCAGTATTAATGTATCTTCTTCACTACTTATATTTATGCAAATTCTTTGTCATATGGACATAAAAAATTTAGGAGATTTTTATCTCTTCTTGTATATCTATATATAAGATGTTTCATGAGTAATTTTTAGGAGAAATAACTTGCTTAAATTAATTTGAAAGATATCTATTTCAAAAAGATGTCTGAGACTTAGATCTTGTTATTTAAATTTCAAACATGTTTATTGAAATTTTTGTATTTATTGAAATATGTTTGAGTTTAAAGAAAAACCTGAAAAATGCCTTTGACACAGATAAACTAAACTGCCCTTTCATAATAATATTGATGTGAGCCTGTGAAATGTAACTAATTAGAATTAATCATGTTGAGCTATTTTTATATCATTCATTTTCATTCCTTGTTCTGCCTCCTGCAGAACACTATTCTTGTCTCCCATACCTGGTCTACCCTGTTGAGTTCATTACATAAACAGGTATATTTTGAGTGATAATCGTTTTGGTTTTAGAAGTTTTATTTGAAGATACTAATAAAGTAACCCCTAAACAAACAAGATAAAACCGATCAAGAGCACCCCATAACAAAAGGTTCCACAGAAGTCTAATACTGGCATGTTTTTCTTTCATTCTCATCACTGCGAGATGTTTGCTAAGTAAATACAATGTGATCTTGATTTTTCATAATAGCTTTTAAAAAAAAGCTTTATTGAAATATAATTCACACACCATATAATTCACCCATTTAAAGTGTGTAATTTAATAGCTTTTAGTATATTCACAGAATTGTGCAATCATAACTTTTAAAAAGATATTGTAGTATTTATTGGTTTTCCTTAAACTCATTATTGATGGTTTTATAATTGGGAGTTTTTCTTAGAATTTTACTGTCAAGACTGGAATGAGTTACTTTTTTAAAAAAATATTACTAGCTTGAATCAAGATGTGACAGCTACGAAGGAAAACATCAGTAGCCCTGATAACCCAAGTGGAAATGGCAAACAGGATCGGATCAAACAGAGAAGAGCTTCCTGTCCCCGACCAGAGAAGGGAACTAAATTTCAGCTTACTGTCCTTCAGGTCAGCTTGTCAATATGGTTTTGTTAAGAGTACATAATAGAGGTTTGGAGGGTCAGAGAGGGGCAATGCTGCAGAAGTGAGTTGTAGAATATTGTGAAACCCTTTCTAACCTAACTTTTCTCCATTACAGACGTCCCAGTATGAGTATTATGTGTTCCTTCTTAAACTTAGGAAATATAAGAAAGAAAACAAAATCCATTTGTAACCACCATTCAGAGATAGCTCCTATTAATGTTTTAGTTTGTTTTTCTCTCTTTTTTCTGTATGTACATGTAGTGTTTTACATTATTACGCTTGTAATAGTACTAGTAATCACAGCAAAAATCTATTGAGTTCTTTTGTGGTAGGTACTGTAAATGTAATCCATGCATTTTATCATTTAATCCTTCAGTAACCCTGTATGATAAGTGGTAGTATATACTCATCTTTACAAATGAGAATACTAAAGACCAGAGGAGTGAAGTAATTTGCTAAGATTACTCAAGTAGCAAGTGGTAGAGTCAGATCTGAACCTAGATCAGACTTTAAAGCCCGTATCTCTAACCATACGATGTATGTTTCAGTTGGCTGCTTAAACCTATATGTAATTTTATATCCTGCATTTTCAAAAACCTAATATATCATGTATGTTTTCCTATATCATAAAATTTTCAATAACATGACATTTTAAATGGCTACATTAGATAGCTGCTTATACAGAGAAATAATTTAATCATTCTCTATGTTCTTGGTTTACGTTCTTTCTTTTTCCCAGTCTGTCTTTTTTCTAACTTGGTGTCTTCTACTCTTTTTGTCTGTCTGTCTGTCTATCTTTGCAGCAAAATCCTTGAACATAAATCTTTGTATCTATCCCTGATTATTTCCTTTTAGATCCATAGAAGTCGGATTCATGGATCAGAATATGAAGATTTTTAAAGTTTCTAGATACATGTTGCTAGATTGCTGTCCATAAAGATTGGGCCAGTTTACATTTCCATTTGCAGTGCCTCTTCTTTTGCTTAGAGTCAATTTATAGATAAAGAGAATTTTGGAAACGAATGATTAAATTTAAATCTTTGCGTTGCAGATAGCTCTAGTGACTATTATAATTTTTTTTGCCTTCTTATAAAAGTTGTATTGTTTTCTTTATCACAGGATCACATTTATAACTTATTTTTTACTGAGTAACTTGAACCTGTTAGGTTAGTCATAGAATGGCTGTTTAGATGGTATTCCACCAAGGGAAAACATAATCTTTTTAGATTCTGAGCTATTTAAGCCATTTTCCACGTATATTGTAAATGAACTAGTATAGATGTTCCCTGCACAATTTGCAAAGAGAAGTCAGTGACTAATTCTTAAACCAGTGAAATGTTTGTACGTTTGTACTCAGGTATCAACCTCTGGAGATAACATGGTGGAGTGTCAGCTGGAGACACACAACAATAAGATGGTCACCTTCAAGTTTGATGTTGATGGTGATGCGCCAGAGGATATTGCAGACTATATGGTAAGTACAGTAAGACCAAATTATCTTCCCTTCAGCATTCTGTCTTTTTTCCCCTATAATTGTCTCCATTTATTTTGAACCATCATTTTTTAAAGAGTATGATTAGCTTTAAAAAATTGTACAGAGCTAAATTGGGTTCTCATCAACTGTAAGTCACTGCATCTCCTCTGGTTTCAGTGTATTTATCTCGAAAATATGAGGAGGTTTCATTTAGAGACAATACAGATAAATGGTTCTTATCTCTGACTGCATGTGATCATCACCTGACAAGCTTTTTATAAACAATTCTATTGCCTGGTCCCCTGATTAAATCAGAATCTTTGGAGGTGAGGCCTAAGCATCAATAGTTTGTAAACTCCCCAGGTAATTCTTTTTTTTTTTTTTTTTTTAAGTTTATTTTTTTCTGGGCACGGTGGCTCATGCCTGTAATCCTAGCACTTTGGGAGGCTGAGGCAGGAGGATTACTTCAGCCCAGGAGTTCAAGACCAGCCTAGACAATGTAATGAGTGAGACCTTGTCTTTACAAAAAATTTTAAAATGCCATATGTGGTAGCCACACTTGTAATCCCAGCACTTTGGGAGGCTGAGGAAGGAGGATTGCTTGAGCCCAAGATATTCAGGCTGCAGTGAGCTATGATCATGCCACTGCATTCCAGCCTGGGCAACAGAGCGAGACCCTGCCTCAAAAAAAATTATCTTTTATTATTTTTATTTCTTTATAACAGGCTTTGAAAAACCTATACCCCCAGGTGATTCTTTTTTTCTGTTTTCTAAAAAATTTTGTGAGTACATAGGTTTATATATTTATGGGGTACATGAGATTTTTTTATGTAGGTATACAATGTGTAAGAATGACATAAGGGTAAATGGGGTGTCCCTCCCCAGGTAATTCTAATGTGTTAGCTACTGATCTAATGTCTTGCATGTTACTGTTTCATTTAGTTTTTAATATTTTCTTTCAATTGCTCTGCTTAAGGTAGTATTTCTTCCCCCTTATTTTGTCTGTTCATTACTTTTTTCTTTTCTTTTTTTTTTTTT
>NW_016108078.1:510660-515351 GCF_001604975.1 Cebus imitator | reverse complement strand
GGCTCACCGCAACCTCCGCCTCCTGGGTTCAGGCAATTCACCTGCCTCAGCCTCCTGAGTAGCTGGGATTACAGGCACGCGCCACCATGCCCAGCTAATTTTTTTTTGTATTTTTAGTAGAGAGGGGTTTCACCATGTTGACCAGGATGGTCTCGATCTCGACCTCGTGATCCACCCGCCTCGGCCTCCCAAAGTGCTAGGATTACAGGCTTGAGCCACCGCACCTGGCCCTCATTACTTTTTTCTAAGTTACTTTTCCATCTTCCCCTCATTTGATGGGATAGGACCAGGATGGCAGGAAGAGTGCTTATAATACTTCTTGTTTCTGCCAACTTTCCTTGTCCATGAATTTCTAGCCAAGCAGAATTAAACATTTTAAAAGTTATTTCATCAGTTATTTTGTTTAACATAACGTTTTCTGAATCGTCTCTTCTTTCATTCTTTTCATGAATGTTTAGTCTAATTGGTGGTCTTCTGAGCTATTTTTTTTTTTTTTTTTTTTTTGAGACAGAGTCTCACTCTGTTGCCCAGGCTGGAGTGCAGTGGTGCGTTCTCAGCCCATTGCAACCTCCACCTCCTAGGATCAAGCGATTCTCCTGTCTTAGCCTCCTGAATAGCTGGGATTATAGGCACACACCCACAACACCTTGCTTGTTTTTGTATTTAGTAGAGACACAGTTTCTCCATGTTGGCCAGGCTGGTCTTGAACTCCTGACCTCAGGTGATCCACCTGCCTCAGCCTACCAAAGTGCTGGGATTACAAGCATAAGCCACTGCACCCAGCCCTCTGAGCTATTCTTTATCATCTTTGGACATGTTTCATTTTGTGGTTTGTGATTTAAAAGCTTTTGGGTTTGGACATATTAGTTTTAAACACTGTCTCAGTTCTTCAAATAACAACCAATTTATAGAATGACATTTTTAAAAATGCCGGCTCCTTCTCTGGTAGGTAGTGCCAATCTGAGAAATGTCAGTAGTCATAAAATAGAATAATTTAATGTATTATTTGGCATTTTATTGCTGGTCTTTGTTAATTCTATTGTGGCACTTGGATTTAGATACTTAATTTTAATTTTCTTTCTTTTTTTGTTTTGAGATGGAGTTTTGCTCTTATTGCCCAGGCTGGGGTGCAATGGCACTATCTCGGCTCACCATAATCTCTGCCTCCCGGGTTTAAGTGATTCTCCTGCCTCAACCTCCCAAGTAGCTGGGATTACAGGCATGCACCACCACACCTGGCTAATTTTGTATTTCTAGTAGAGACGGGGTTTCTCCATGTTGGTCAGGCTGGTCTCGAACTTCCGACCTCAGGTGATCTGCTCGCCTCAGCCTCCCAGTGCTGGGATTACAGGCATGAACCATCGCACCCAGCCCAATTTTCTTTCTTTATGTGGTAGTCATTATTGATATAATATTATAACTTTGAAGAAACTAAATTCATTCTCATAAAGAGACTTACTTTTACTTTTGGGCAGGTTGAAGACAACTTTGTGCTGGAAAGTGAGAGAGAAAAATTTGTAGAAGAATTGAGAGCTATTGTAGGTCAAGCCCAGGAGATCCTTCATATCCACTTTGCCACAGAAAGAGCCATTGGAGTTGACTCTATTACTGTGGACTCCAACAGTAACCAGGTGAGAACAATTGTTTAGCAAATAGATCTTTTCAGATATGAATCAGGAACTTTTTAATTTATCTATTCATTTTTAATTCAGACAGGGTCATCTGAACAAGTACAGATAAATTCTGCATCTACTCAAACCAGCAGTAAGTATATTTAGTAAAATCTACCATTTGGTTGTTGAAGCAAGACATTTGAAAACTTCAACACACCTTCATTGGGAAAGATGTTAGCCAATAAATTAATTTGGTAACTTATTAGTGTAGGTTTTCTCACACTTTCAAAGGCCCAGAGGTAATAATCCATCCCCTGACTTTTCCCCAAGTGTTGGTTCTTTATTTGATTGATCTGTTTTTGAGTTGTTGGATCTTGTTACTAGAAAAGCAGTCACAGTACTGATGACCTTAAATGGCATAACTGGTAAGTTATTTTTTTCTGATTTGAGATAAATAGAAACTTTTTAACAAAAGTCATCATGTTCTAAGTTTGCCTCATGTTTCAATAGTTATTCATATCTTGATTTTATTCCAGTAACGATGAATGATGGGCTTCTACCCACACTGGTCACTGATAACTTATTGTAAATCAGATACCGGATAAACTTCCAAAAACCAAAACTAGGGTCTTCTGTTTTCTTTTCTGATGACTTTATCTCTCTATTCCTCAGTTCTGGTCATGGGTATATTAAAGAGTGTCTGGGAGGGGGAGAAGAGCCATAGACAAATGAGGACCTCTGAAGAAATTATAGCAACATAAAAAAGCAAAAGGTGGTATGGAAGTAATAGAAGCAGATACCATTATCCTGAAATGTAGTTTGACTGTGTTAGGATGCAGAGTCCTCCTATATCTTATTTTTCTGGTTATCCAAGGTCCAAGTAGGTTTCTGACTAACAAAGTTGGGTAAAGTTTAAAAGAGAATTACTTATTTGAGTAAGTTTACCAAGTAGCAGTTAAGATGTAGGGGTTTATTTTACTTTATTTTAAAAATTGTCATACAGTAAAACTAACTCCTTTTTCTTTGGTGTATACTCTTGTAAATTTTAATACATGTGTAGATGTATGTAAGCACTGTCATAATTAGGATGCAGAATAGGAGATACAGGTTTTAATGGGAAAAGTGCTGTCAATTTTTTCAAACAGTACACTGTTTCTAATTGCTATTGATGCAGTGTTTGTTTCAGTAGAATCTAAAATCCTTCTCTAAAGATATTGTGTGCTTAGCGCTTTAGACTTTTTGTCGGTATTGGGAGGGCTGGTCTTACAAATTACATATGTTTTAGTACTATTAGAAATGGAGATACAAGAGAAATTATTTTTTTAACCTGCCTTCAGTTAGTAAGGTAAATAAATTGAAAATTCCTTAGTATATTATTTTTTGCTAATTATTTCTGCAGATGAATCTGCTCCTCAGTCATCCCCAGTTGGTCGGTGGCGATTCTGTATCAATCAAACGATAAGAAACCGTGAGGCTCAGTCTCCTCCTTCTCTTCAGCATTCCATGTCTACGATTCCTGGCCTACATCCACTTCCTAGTAAGCTTTTCTTCTCTGCCAGCTTTGTCCACATTCAAAGGATGGGATGCAAAATACATATGATATCTTTAACTGGTTTCCATGGGAATTTTATGCTTATGAGAATTTTCATAAGCATTTTTGAAGACATTAATATTAGGATACAGCTTAAGCCAGTTCCTGTTTAATATTTATGGGAAAAAAGGAAAACACTTTTTTCCTTGACAGGATGAATTCTGTGTGTTTTGACTCTTATTTACAAGAGTACTTTCACACAGGTTCTCATTTGCCGCTTTCTCCTATTCCTTTTGACTTGGGGCACTAGTCTATGCTTTGTACTCATCAGTATTTGCTTAGCCATTCTTTATTATTGTTCCAGGTCCAAAAAAAACAAGTAATAAGGAAATATCACGGGATACACTGCTCACTATAGAAAATAATCCATGCCACCGTGCACTCTTCACCTCCAAATCAGAACACAAGGATGTGGTTGATGGTAAGATTTCTGAGTGTGCTAGTGTAGAAACCAAGCAGCCAGCTATACTTTATCAAGTGGAAGATAACAGGCAGATAATGGCACCAGTTACTAGTAGTTCCACTTATTCTACTACTTCAGTTCGTGCAGTTCCAGCTGAATGTGAGGGACTCACCAAACAAGCGAGCGTATTCATACCTGTGTATCCACGTCACCAAACTGCCAGTCAGGCTGATGCACTTATGTCCCATCCTGGCGAATCAACTCAGATTGCTGGTAACTCTGTTACGACTCTGGCATTTGATCAAAAGCCCCAGACCTTATCAGTACAGCAGCCAGCTATGGATTCAGAGGTTATTTCCCAAGAAGGAGAAACTACAGTGAACACTGAAACAAGCTCTCCTAAGACAGTCATTCCCACTCAGACCCCTGGCCTTGAACCAGCTACCCTTCAACCCACTACTGTCCAGGAATCAGATGGAGAAAGACCTCCGAAACTGGAGTTTGCAGATAACCGAATTAAAACTCTGGATGAAAAATTAAGAAACTTGCTCTATCAGGAGCACAGCATCTCTAGCATCTATCCCGAGAGTCAGAAGGATACCCAAAGCATAGATTCTCCATTTTCTTCCTCTGCTGAAGATACCCTCTCCTGTCCAGTGACAGAAGTCATAGCCATCAGTCACTGTGGAATTCAAGATAGCCCTGTACAGTCCCCTAATTTCCAACAGCCAGGCTCTAAGATTCTGTCCAATGTGGCTGCAAGTCAGCCTGCTAATATATCAGTGTTCAAAAGGGACCTGAATGTGATAACTTCTGTACCCAGCGAATTGTGTTTACACGTAAGTATCATTCTTTCTAACCAGTTCCTTACTCTTTGCTTATTGTTTTAAAGAAATGCCTTCTCTTCTAAAATTCTGTCCTTTGAAATGAAATGGTCTATGTCACAAGATTCTGAGGTCACAGGTATTTAAGAAGACCATGACTTAGGCTGCAGGTGTTCAGAACCTCTCGTAGAGATGACAAACTATCTTTGGTAAGAGAGCCCTCTCGTGAATTAGCTAAGAACTTGCAAACAGTGTCTATA